>NC_060282.1:7007767-7024629 GCF_021613505.1 Equus quagga
TGAATTTAGATATTGAATCTGTGGGAGCAAATGTACTACCTGATACAGTGAGAATTATGGGAGAAATGGTAGCCAGGAAAATAGAATTAGATGGCTGTTTTGACTCAATTGATGGTTTAGGGAAAAAAAAAGAAAAGAAAAGCTGAAAGCCCTGGGTGAAAGCCATTAGGTTTCTTTGTAGCATGTGAATAGACTCTTGTCTTCTGCATTGGAAGTTTAGAGAAAGCCAAGGACAAGTACCAGAACTTGATCAGCAGATAGCCAAGCACCAAAGAATGTTATATTACCAGTCAAGGCACTTCTGCTACACCAAGGTCAGGATCCTTTTGAGAAAGAATGACACCCTAATATTTGAGAAGGGGACATTTCGATTCTGTGTCCTTAGGATCTTGAATACCCAGATTCACCTGAAGCCTATGAACCTTCAGAAGTTCTATTATGAGTGAGTATCTCACTACTATTTAAGCATAATTAAGATGTTACTGTCCTTTAATACAACCCTCTACATGGGAGAGGCCCCCACTTTCCCTACAGGACACTAAATTTCTACTTAGTTTTAAGCCACTGAATAATCCAGCTGGAAGCATGTTGGATCTGATATAAGAAGAAAAAAGACTTGTACTCCCAAGGGATAGCAAGGCTTAGCCAGCACGAACTGACAGAACTACAAGGCAAATGCATGAAACTGGATTCTGAGGGTGGTTATCATAGGGGACTAGGAAGCAAGATTACATAACTGAGAGTTTTTTGATTTTGTAATATTCTTCCAAGACACAAGTTTTAATACCCTGGCAAAGAACCTAGGAGATGGTTCAAAAGTGATACCAGGATGGTTACTAGAAGCATTTGTAAAACTATGTTAAATGTAAATATCCAGGTTGCCATGGCAGACAGTAGAAAAAAGACTTTAAAAGTCTAAGGGAGATGGTCATACCCTACCTGGAGTGCCCTGCATCATTGGATGGCATGGACATAAAATGCCCAGCCTTTATGGTACAATATGCATAGAACACATTTGCTGAACCATTTTACTCCAGAGCTCCTCATGGGGTGAGCTAATGCTGTTGTTGGAACCTCACAGAAGCTCAGCTTTTCACTTTGCTTTATCCTGCTTCTTTCATTTCCTTTCTATGGGGATTGATCCCAATTGCATTTCATCATAAACATCTTGTCTGCTAATCTCTATCTCAGTGTATGCTTCCTGCAGAATCCAATTTGTGATGTATGATTGCAAGCATCTGGAGACAAATTCTTGGGTAAGTGAGTTGCTGAGCGCTACTTGTCACTCACCATACCAACACTCATTTTATTAAATTAATTATCATCATCCCGATTTTACAAATGAAAATATTGAGAGTTTCAGATTATATGACTTGTTCAAAGTTAACTGATAAATAAGTTACTCAGTTAATTCTCATATTTCCATTGCAGAAGGTTTTTCTGCCACACTGTTCTCTATATAATGTTTTCTCCAGAAAAGATCTTCATAAACATGATGGTTACACAGAAGTTCAATGAGATTAAGAGTCAAGAGAACAACGCTTAGGCACATTCACCCTAGTTAAGCCAAAACAATGCCACCTTTATCCAATTTCATACTGTTTCAAATAAGGTTTTGTTCAAAAGAGATGTTGCTGCTACCAAAAAAAGAAAATCACTGTTCTACTATGAAAAAATACAATTCACTGAGCTTAGCAGAAACTTGAAAACTGAAAGTGAATTATCATCCTGAATATTTTACACACACATGCAAACACCCACTGTGGCTTTTAGGACACCTAGAATTTCAGATCACAAACTGAAATTTCCTCATATCTTTATTTATCTTTTAGTTAATTTTATCATTCTTATTTTTCCCATGACTAATTTTACCAAGATTATTGTACCACATGATCTTGGTAATTACAATCTACATAATAATAAAATCATTAATTTTTCTATGTTTATGGGTATAAACATACTATAACAAATAATTTTGAAATCCAGAGTGCTTCGAAATTGAACTAGAATATAAATAGTGAACTAGAATATAAAATGTCTAAAATAATTTCAGTTTTTTGGGTTACATTTAAGGCCAATATTACTAAGATAATTATGCACACATAATATTTCTAGGATGCCCGACCATCAGTTATTTTATGAAGAAGAATAATCGTATCTTAAAATTATACCGTGTGACTCAAAATATTCCAAATTTTATTTTCAGTTAACTTGATTTCCCACCTTATCAATATAAAACTCTTTAAGATGTTTAATTTTATGTATCATAGACTATATGTTTTTATATATTACTCAATATTTTAATATCATAGTCCAAAATGAAATCAACCAAAATGGAACAAAACAAGAAAATGTAGAAAGATAGGTCAACTCAATGACCAAAGATAATATTAAACATTTGAACAACCAGATGCCCACATGAGCACTTTTTATTTTCTTCAAAAAATAGGAATAACAGTCAATCTTTAATGTGACAACTGAAGTACTATATTCATGGCGAAGAAATTGCATTTTTAATATTTCAAAAATACTAAATTTGTTTATCTGTATTTATTTGAAAAGCTTCTTTTGAAAAAACAATCAGAATATCATAAAAACAGTCCTATTGTGTGTGAAGTCCAAAAACTTCAATTTCAGCCAGACCTCAAGATTTCATGTTTCTGAATTAGAAGTCCAAATATTTAAGAAAGATATCTCTCAAGTTCAACTTCAGGGAGGTATCTGTCTCTGATCCAGTAACTGTGACCAGCAAGATTATATTACAAGTATAGCTAATAGGTAGCCAATTATGTGAGTGATATTGAGAGTGGACTTTTCAGAGAAAGGGAATCAATGTGAGCTTGCGAAATAATTTATAAGAGATGTGTCTTAGGGAATAAAGAACAAGGCATAGAGCTAAAGATGGAAAAAGAGATGGAGATGGAGAGAGAGAACGAGAGAGGGATCAGAAATTTCTCCCTACTACCCAGAGAGGTCTAGAATCCACACTACGTCATGACCATTACCTTCTCTTCCATGTCTCTTTTGTTAATTACTTCAATTGTTTCCTAACTTTCCCCAGGATCCACTCTTAATTTTCTTTATTTCATTCTCAACAACAGAGGGAGAGTGATCTTTCAAAAATGCAAACATAGTTGTGACATTTTTTTCCTTAAAACCTTTCAAGAACTTCCCACTGCTCTTTAGAACAATGACCACAATCTTTAGTTTAGCCTTTTGAGTAACGCTGTGGACTTTTCAGGCTCATCTGCTTATACATTCCTCCTTGCTCACTATGTTCTGTCAGGCTGACTTTCCTCAGTTTCTAGAAGCTGGGCGGGCAATTCCCTCTGCCCGGCTCTCTGAATTTGTGAATTCTTACTCATCTTCATAGCTCAACTCAACTCTTAAATTCTTTTGGAAGAACTTTCATGATACCTACAGATCAGATCTGCTTCCTGATATACAATTTCAACTCTCAATTTTAAAAAATTTGTACTATATCTTTTATTATTACAAAATTTTGTATACCCAAGTAATATGACTCTACCAATACACTGTAGGCTCTGTGAGGGCAGATCATATGTCTATTTTATTTCCTTTTTGGTTTCTACATCAACACAGCAGATCTCAGTAAATGTTTGGGTGATTTATATGAATGATTAAATAAATAAAAATAATTGATTCTTGTTGGATATCTATTGGACTCAATCCAATCCTGGTTCATATGAGAGTTCTTGGGTTATTCTAATTATGAACTTACTTTTTGTTCCCAGAAATAAAACTCAAAGTAGAGGATCTCAAAAAAAATGAACCAGAGAGAGGAGCTCTTGACCCAGGGAACAAGCCAGAGCCGCACCTCATTTGGTTCCATGGTAGATCATACATGCTCTATGTAAATAGTGTTCCTTGGAATGGAGGAGCCACACCCAAACCTCCTTGAGAACACAGCCCTATCAGTGAGTAAAATGCTGGTAATGCCACTTCCTGACTTCTCTGGGCCAAATTTTAAAAAACTAAAAGCAGAGGTGGGGAGAAGAAGAGAACACCTAGCTAAAGAGGAAGAGTTAAATTTTACAGTATCTTCCAGTCCAGATGGGGGTAGTGCAGCTTGTAGTAGAGAAAGGGGGGAGTCTTTTTCTACTAGCCTGCAGGTCCTTATAAATTCAAGCTGTGTGGTTATAATCACATTTTGGCATCTGGATTTATAGTTAAGGCACTCAGACTACAACTAAATTAGGGGGATGTCTAGTGGCCAAGGAAAGAAAATTTTGTTATAAATTGGTGTTTTCCTTGGGAGCCCCAACCCACAAATGGAGTTTCAGGGACCTCTATCAGGCTAACGGTGGCACACGTTGCTGTACCAATAAGAGATTAATAGCCTGAGGTACAGAAAGGATTCATCTAGATCGAAGTGTTTATACATACTTCACAGTTTTCATTTTCTTAAGACATTAGAAGGATAAGCTAATACCTTAAAATGGAAGCAATTCCATATTAATATGCTTATCATCACCATCATCATTTCACCTAAAACGTATTTCAGTTATTTAGAACAGAATGTATTTCCATTTAGTAGTTTTGTGACTGTAAAGGGTCCCCTTGATAAACAGCTGAAAACAAGACAATCCTGATTTAAAAGTTTGGGAGAACATTTCTGTTCCCTGGGCTTCTGCCAGAATCATAGGTGTAGGCAATTCAGCATATCAAAACCATATCCACACGTGACAGCCCCAAGAAAATTAGTATAGGATTTGGGCCATTCTCAATTAAATATCTCCCTCCTAACTTTTCCATCCAACAGTCAGGAAAAAAAAAAAAAAAATCCCTGAATTCCAAAACAACTCTCAGGGCTGTTGGTTGCAACATTTCTGAAATATTATCTTTCAGAGAAAAAAATACAAAAACCTTGGTATAACTTAAGGACTATAGTCAAAAGTCACAAATGGTTATATTCATTTTTATTTTTCCCCTAAGGGAGTGAGGAAAGTCATTAACTGTTTGGTAGGTGTTAGGGAGGCTTTGGGGTGATAATGAGGCGTTTGAAGAGGGTATCCTGGAATAACTCTACGTAAAATATTGCATTTAATCCTCTTATGTATAGTCTGTCTCTATTCTATAAATAAGGACACTTGGTCACTCATTAAGTGAGGGAATCAGGATTCAAAAACAAGTGCTCACGTTCTTAGCCACTATTTCAAGAATAACCTCTCCTATTACCAGGAATATTAATTAATAGAAATTAAATGTATTATGCTAGTAACAAGGCCAGGGTTTCAAGATAAACAAATAGAATAAATAAAAGAGATTGTAACCACAAGAATGAGGTGAGGGAGGGACCCCAGATTTGGACCCAAAACCAGTGGGGGTGAGACTGCATAGGACTGAACTGTGAAGGCTTCACTCTCAGGAATCCCAGTGTGAACAGGGCCCATCTCTGGTTAATTATATTGTAATTAGAGAAGTTACATACATATTTGGAGAAGAGGAAATAAATAGTGAAGAGTGGAAGAAGAAGGATTTGGGAGGAGTTGGGGAGAGGTTGTGTTTGGGGTGGGATACAGCATGAGATCAGAAGCCATCCACGTGAGTAATAGTTGAAATAATAATATAAATAATTTTATTGAACATTTATTGAAATAATAATTGAAAGGCAACACATGGATTTAAGAAAAATAAAAGGTGGTCTGTCGAGGTTGACTGCTGAGAACTTCGTGGGGACCATGGAATTTTAAATTCCTCTTATTCTCATATTAGAATTTCTTTACCTGCTCTATTAATTCATGAGTGGAAACCCCATTCCAGGGAGACAATAAGGCAAAAAGAGTTTATGCCTCTCAAGAGATTGAAATGAATGAAATATGCAGTTACCAATCCTTACAGCTGTGTTTAGGATCATCTGTAAACTCACCAGCTGGTATTTTTAATGCCCCAATTAAAAATTCCCATGTCCTTTGACTCTCAGTTTAGTTTTAATGGATATGTGGAATTTATTTAATTTATTGAGGTCTTATGACATCTTGGCACTCTGATAAGTGTTTTTACAGAAATGATTCCTGCTTTCTTTCATTCATTTAAAAATTTGATTAGTTTCAATACTATGGGCATTGTGTATGATTACAAGGATATAGAAAAGAGTGGTCAGATGTTTTGTCCCTTGATATTTTTTTGTCTTGCTGCTCTTTTTGTGAGAACTATTTCTCTTCTCTTTCAAATAAGCAAACACCTACATATCTTTCAGGACACAGCTCAAACATTACTACGCAATTATGTGACTGGATCTTTCTAATGTACTACAAGTACATGAGGTCAGATTGGTATTCTCATCTGATTTATTTTGTATTCCTAACACTAAGAAAACTATCTTAGTGTATAGAAATGTTACTTGAATGACATGTAAATTAGGAATGAATGAATGAATGAATGAGAGAGGTAGATAATGATTTGGAGGTTAATTGCTTAGCATAGAAGGCAGATGGTTTCATCATAATGTAGTATGTGCACAAATTGACAAGAAAGAACAAAGAGATGAGCAGAAATTAATATAATACAATGGAAGAGAAATCACCTCAAATGGAGTGGTTAGGGAAAGATTCTCAGAGGTTATTTTGGCCATGACGTGATGGAAAATTAGGAGTTAATTGGGGAAATAAGAGGGAAGGAATAACTGAGCAGAGAAGTAGGTTTTAAAGGTTTTTCTTGCTAATGTATTGGGTAGTCAAAGGCTCCTATGATTGTAAGTCTGTTTTTCTATGCTGTCATTCTGCCCTACCTCCAAATAAATTACCCCTAGGTTAGATGAAGAATAACCACATTTATTGAGATCCTCAACTATATGCCAGATAGAACATGTTTATAGAGGTTATTTAAATAAATAATTGACAGATGATAGATGATTAGATAGATATACAGATGATAGAGAGATAGGTAGATGTATATATACATACATAGATTCTAGATATATAGACAGACAATTTATTTTAATCCATATACCAATTTCATTTAGGAGTCAGAGGCTCAGAAAGGATAAGGTCCTTGACCAGACTTCTACAGCTGGTATATGATCTCCCTGAAGGTTTTTGTCTTTGTGTTACCTACAACAAATCTTAGAAATAGATACAGTTATACATTTTAAAATCTAAATTGAATTCATACTCTGAAAAATATATTTTATTAACTGCCAACCCTAGCAGCTTATAAAAATAAATAACTTTATTTCCACCTCACCAATCCTTTATCTGCATCATTAAAAAGCATGAGGTAGTCTTAGAATATTTCTTAGATAGTGCAATAAACCCTCAAATTACTTGTTATTGAGGCTCAAGGAGTAAATATTTTCTAACATCCACCAGGAAAGTGATCTGAGCCGACTACAAAAGTTATGTAAATGCCACATGACTTCTTTAACCTCTTGCATGTTGTGGACTCAAATCAAAATAGGAAGGCATCGAGAGGACGTTCTTGTTGACCTATGTCAAGATGTAATATAATAAAGAAGAGACTTAGTTTGTCCATGCAAGTGGTAAATGCATCTCTTTAGTGCTTTGGAAACTGAGAAGAATAAATTAACACCCAATAAGACGGATATTAATGATAAGGAACAATAAAGAATGGCATTTTATAAGAACACCATGTCCCTAAGATGAAAAGCAATATGAAAACGCCAAGTCCAATTTTGATTAGGGTACAATTTCTGATTTTGAGATGAACAGTTTTGAAGAAAATAATCTATAATTAGAGTTTTCAGAAATATGCAAATAAAACAATGGCACTAGATAAAAAGACGAAGTCTCATAATAAAAAAGATTCAACTATGCATTTAGAAGGGATAATTGCAGAGGATGAACAAAAGATTGAGAAAAATGTTTAAGGAGACATACTGTAGTGGAAAAACTGACAGTATGTTGGCCTTATCAGACAGTATTGACCCTATCAAGTAACATAAATCGGGAATTAAGAATTGAGATCTACTGCTATGGCCACTGCACTTCACGAGAAAATAGATTTCCTTCTAGTTAGATATATTGTCATGTGGTAACTCAATTTCTCTTGGGAAAATAGTTGAGGAAAAATGCGGAGGAGTTCTTTTTTTTTATACCCTTGATAAGTCAGTTGAAAATAATCAAGTTTTCAAGCTGTAATGAGATACCGACATGGTTCTGAATCACAATCATGTAAAGTTATAACTGGGATTTGAGCCCATTTGTAGGCGTTATAGAAGAACTATAATTCATAGCTTACTCTGTGATCTGTTGAATTCATCTTATTTATTTATTTTCTTTAGCAACTATTTTCATAATAACCCCAAACATGAAATAATTCAGATGTCCATCATCAGGAGAATGGCTAAATCAACTGTGATATATATGTATATTAGAGTACTATTAAAGGCGCTCAGCAACTTGTCTGAGCAGGGATATGAATGTGGGTTATTTACTCCACTTCTTATTTTCGTCAGTCGCACAAGGTGAGTTTTCCAAATTGCTATACGCTTTTCTGTATTGACAGCCCTGTGACTGAGACGTGGGATCTCCAGGGCTTCTTCTGTCAAAATTCTTCCTTCCTTTTCTCAAAGCGAAGTCTCCACCATTTTACGCACGATAGCCTCTAAGAACCTATCACCTTGCATCTGGTCCATGAGATTTGGGTCCAACCATTTCAGGATTGATGGAGGAACCATCCCCACTCTCAGCTGGAGAGAATTTGAGCATGCACGTGTGCTGGCAGTCCTGGGTCCTACTTTACTCAAGTATTTTTTTTCTTTTTTGGTGCTTTTATAAACAGTATTTTGTAAAAAAAATTCACATACCAGTTATTCACTTGTGATATATAAGAATGGAATCTGCTTTTGTTATATTGACCTTGAACTCTGTGACTTTGCTACATTGGCTTTTTAGTTCCAGGAGTTGTTGTTGTTCTTGTTCTTGACTCTGGGGTTTTCTACTAGACAATCGTATTATCTATGAGCAAAGACAGTTTTATTTCTTCCTTCCAAGTGTGTATACCTTTTATTTCCTTTTATTTTCTGATTGTAGTAGCTGGGACTTCGTTTATGATACTCAAAATGGTGAGAGGGGACACCCTTGTCTTGATTCCAGCTTTAGGGTAAGAGTATCCAGTTTCTCACCATTTAGTGTGATGTTAGATACAGGTTTTTTGTATATATTACTTATCAATTTGAGGAAATTCCCATTTCTAGTTTGCAAAGAGCTTTTATTATGACTAGGATTTGGATTATGTTAAATGCTCTTTCTGAATCTATTGATATGATTATATGATTTTTTTTCATTTAGCTTGTTGATATGATGGATTACATTAATTGGTTTTCAAATGTTGAACTATTCTTGCAAAGCTAGAACAAATTCCACTTGGTCATAGCATATAATACTTTTCATGCATTGTTTAATTCAATTTGCTATTATTTGTTGAGGATTTTTAATTCATGTTCACAAGCAATATTGGTCTATAATTTTCTTTACTTGTATTGTCTTTTTTTAGTTTTGGTATTAGAGTAATTCTGGATTTATTGAATAAGTTAGGAAGTGTTCCCTCTGCTTCAATTTTCTGGAAGAGATTGTGGAAAATTGGGATAATTTTTTCCTTAGCCTTTTTAGTGTCATCTACATGTCAAAGAATCTTATAAACTTCTTCCCATAGTGAAATTTCCAAAAGCACGTAGTATTCTTGTAATTGGTGGTACAGGAAGAGGACTCATCGGCTCTGTGAGCCTGCAGCCAAGTGCCTCTTGGTTGCGCTGAGACTGTTAGTTCCAGCAGGTGCAGCTGCTGGGAAGATGAGCTGGACATGGAGTAGAGGAAAGCAACAGTCAGCTGGGAGCCATGAGGCACATCTGTGTGTTTCTGTTGCTATGTCTGATCTTTACAACCTTGGAGAGTAATGATGTCTGCTTCATATCTACCTTCCAAAGCCTAAGTTACATTCTTCTTTTGGCCAAACTAGACGCCTACTGCCTACAGAGGAGAGGAATCAACCAAACACAGCTCCCAGTCTTCCACAAGTTGACATCACACAATCCAGCCCAAGGAGTGAAATAAGGTGTGTGAGTTTCCCTTAGTTAACATTTAACATTTCTTTTACTTTCCTGAATAATAAGGCTTTCCCTCTATGTTTATGATCTTACCATCCACTCACTCAGAGACGGAGGAGGGCTACGGTTATGAGTTAAGATTAATACAATATTTGGCCGTGTATTAGAGAGTGTAAATGTCACTTTAAGGTGAATATTTTATTTGCCTTTTCTGTCTTGTGTCACCTTGTCATATTTGTTTGTAGTACTTAATATCCATGTATTTCATGTCATGAAATTGGCCTGTGAGGTTGCAGGGTAGAGAATGGTAAAAAGGGAAAATTTTCCAATAAAACATTTAGTTATATCAAGTATACACCTTAAGGACTCTGTCCCTCTAGAATTTAAGGGAAAATAAATGTTTTCTTTAACTCGTTGCACGTCTTAGATTTGATCTGTGCCTTTTTTCTTTTTCTTTAATCTTACAAATGAGAAGAACACTAGAAAAAATCAGGTTTTGAACTTGGGAGAATTCCAAGTTCCAAGTTTCATACTGTTTTATTTCTGTCTAGTCTGCTCAAGGCTGTTGGTCACTTGGCAGAGAAGATAGAGCAGATGAGCAGTGCCCAAATCTTACCTCTTCTTTAATATTGCACAAGGCGTAGCTAAAAATATCAAACCTCCACCTCAAGTTCAAAGAGACATATTCGGTCACTTTTTGTAGAAATGGTATGTTTAGAGGGAATGCATATCATAGCATACAGTGGAAAAGGTCCTTCACTCTCTTTTCCCATTGTCGCAGTCACAGTGATAAGGGCAAGAGAATGAGTGTAACAGAAGAGGCCAGACATTTTCACTTTGAAGTCTCATACAGCCCCCCAGGCCACAGGGCAGCTGTCCTGGCCTGATAGGATGTAAGAAGCCAAGTAACTTTCTGTCTTTCCTGAACTTTTGTTCCCTGATGCATGTATATGTGTGTTTCCTTTCATTGGAGTGAAAAGTTCATGCTGTCTGAATTGGGTTGTGAGAAACCTGCAGAGCAAGACTTCCAGCTCTTTTGTTCCAAGCCGTCCATGCTCATCTGGCTTAGGATGAACAAGTGAGCTTCAATTTTTAGAGCTCTCAAGGGAGTCTGGGGTCACAGACTTGCAAATAATAACTATTAATATAGTGTGCTTTCTTTCTTATCTGTTTCTTTTCTTCTTGAGATGGTTTTGGATGGAATTCTGACATTTTTGAGGTTCTTTAACAAAAATTTCATCACTAGTTTTGCTAGGGTCCCACATAGGGTTAGGAAGCCAAACTTTATAGTAGTAAAAAGTGTGATTTTTTTCCCAGGGTTTGTTTCTTTGTATGAGCTCTCCAAAGATGTTGCAGAAGTAGTGCATTGGAATCAGAAGCTGGTCACATCCTCACAGTTATTAGCAGAAATCTTTTCAACTTTAAAAATTAGAAACTTGAGTCTGCGAGAAAAAGTCAATTCTCTTTTGCCACAGCCAGGAAGTGGTTAAACCAGGATTCAAATGCAGGTCTCTCTGTCTGTAAAGACTATGAGCTTTCAAATTTTTATCATTGCCTCCTACAATTTAATTGATGTCTCAGGAACCTCAAATTTCTCTATCCAGATGGAAGTTCTGGTAAAGGTAGTCATCTGCAAAGTGGAGATCTTAATAAAACGATGGATTTTAATCCAGTCATAGTTATCATAACTCGAATGTTTTGTATAAGAATGAATGTATAATTTAAGCAAATCTATCCTCTCAAATGAAAGTTGATAGAAAAACCAGGCATTTCTATCCCCATGTTTTTCCTCTGTTAAGATATTAAAGATCTAAGAGTTGAGTATATGGAAATTTTAGGAAATACTGTTATTTAAGCCTTGTTTTTAAAGCAAGGATGAAAATCTCTTCCCCATGTTTTGCTTTTAGAAACTTTTTGGCATTTTAGAGGCATTTTCTTGCTTTATTTGGAATCCACACAAGGGTTCTAAACCTCAAAGGCATGTGAGGATGAAAGGTTGAGTGCTTTGATTTGAATTATAATTTTTGGTGACGCAGCACCTTTCATCTGAGAATTCAAAGCCATCCCCAAGAAAATGCATTCATTATTCCAAATCCCTTTGAGGCTCCTGGAACCTACTTAGAGCTGGAGAAGCAGAGGCATAAACAGGGAAACAGAAAGACTCAAGATGTATTTAAAAAGCAGAGACACAATCCCATTAGACACCCCAGTTTCCATTCTGCTCTTCTCCTGCAATTGGAACTCACTCTGCTTAGAAGGAGAAGGTTAATAATGAAGGCATTTTTTTTCTCCAGGAACTTCCTATTTAAAGTCTCAGTTTCTGCACATGCCAAACTCCGCTGTGAAATGATGCTAGATGGAACATGAGGAGGGAGGAAGTGAGAAAGAGAGCCAGACCTTGTAGAGAGATGACAATATGGTTTATCAAAGAAAAAATATATTAACAATAAGGAAATCTCTTTCCAATGAACCTAACTCCTTGTATCCAATATTCAAGTGAAACCTGATGATTCTACTTAAGCTCTATCTTAGGAACCCTTTCATTCCTCTCCATCATCAAAGAGAAACATGTGCCTTTCTCCTGGCCAGTGGCAACAGGTTTCTATCTGATTTCTCTGCCCCAGTCTCTCTCCTCTCCAATCCAATCTTCATCTACAGCCAAAGAGACTTTTTTAAAACATGTCTCTTTCTCCTTAAAGGCATTTCCCTTTTTGAAAATAAAATTCACCTTGCTGAACTATTTGAAGGTAAATTGCAGACATCATGGCGTTTGACTCATAGGTAACTCAGCATGCATCTCCTAGGAGTAAGGATATTTTCCTATATACCCACAATACCGCTTTCACACCTAAGAAAATTAACAATAATGACATGTTATGTCATATCCATCCCATAGTCAAATGTCTTCAGTTGCCCACCCAATGCCTTTTCCCCCCGAGCTTTATTGAGGTATAATTGGTATACAACAAACTACACATAATTAACGTATACAACTTGGTGAGTTTTGACATATGCATGTCATCACCACATCATTTCTTGACCTCTTTAAAAGCCCGTAGGTGGTAAATACTTTTGCTTGGGACAGAGCCACCCTGACTTAAGTGGCCTTAGCATAAATTTCTGTCTACATCAATTGACATTCCTTCTCTCCAATGTCCCTAACCCCACTTAAACTTGTGTTTGTTATTTACTGCAAACACTACTTCATAGGTTCCTATCACATTAGACATTTCTTTCTTCTCCAGACACCAGGAGAACCTTTTGCTTCTCTCTAGTTTTGTGGCCATCATTTCCTCAGCCTGGTACATTCTTTTCACATTTCTGCTCCTTTGTGCAGCAAGCTGCTGTTCAGACATAATACCCTTTGTTCGTAGATCATCTCATTAGTGCAGAAGACTTTGTTGCTGGTGTTTGTGTTTCTATCCAAGCCTTTAACTTCTTCTACTACTTATAGTTTTACATGATGGCCCTCCCTGTTAAGCTTGTAGAGGAGGAAAACATTTTCCTCAACCCTCTTAGGGTCCCTGGATTGGACAAAGATAGATTAACAGGAGAAAAGCATAAAGATTTATTTAATATGTTTTACCTGATACAAGAGCCTTAATAAAGAAATGAATACCCCAAAAAAGGGTTAAACCTGAATATTTCTATGCTAAGTTAGATGACAAGTGGACAGCCATAGAGAAATATGATAGGTCAAAGAGTATGAGCTAAGGGTAGTAAACTGAGGGAAACTCAGCAAGACCTGTTCGCTTGGATTCTTCTCATGTCCCTTTGTCTCAGCTAAGGATGCTTGTTTTCTCTGGTATAGAAGGGCATCTCTCACATGAGGGTTTCACGACCTGTTTCAGGGGAAAGGGCTGGGGGAAAGGTCAGAGTGACCTTCCTGCTTCTGCCATTTTCTCAAATTCCTTTAGCTTAAAATATTCAGTATGCCAAGGTGCCATGTTTTGGGGTAGTGTGTTCTGAACCCCGTCAAGCTCTAATGTCCTTTATGGCAACACCACTTCTTATTCACTTTTGTATCTCCTGTATGACTCTCATGCCTGGCTCAGAATTGGGCTGGAATTAGTATGTGAATTCACATATGAATTTAGGAATGTGATTATTCAATAAATATCTATAAATAACTCATTATCTTGCAAAGCACCCACTCCAATACTTTGTGCCTGTGTAACAAATGCCATTTGTATCCATTCATATCTCAACATTCCCTGTTTCTATATACATCTATGGCTTCCTACTGCAAGTACCTACAACTCTCTGCCACATGTCTTTCTTGCGTCATAACTACCTGCTTAGGCAGTGTTTAAAGTAGCCGTGAAAAGAGATGAGGAGTTGCTGTATAAATACTCCAGCCTCTTCTGCCTTTAGTGGGAACAATGCTGAAGAGCATTTCATGCTGTCTCCAGGAGGTTGGCAGAGGGATTGAGCCCCTGTTTTCCAAAGCAGTGACTTGCCCACTAGTGTATTTTGCATCAGTTCACATCCCTTCTCTGTATCACTCCCTACTATAACTTTCTAAGCTCTACCTAATAACTGCTTCCACTGAAATCCTTGCCTGAGGACTCATCTGGGAGGACTTTCCCTAAGGCAACTTGTTATTCTTGGCCCACATGGCCCTCATCGTGAACTGATAAATATCAGTTACACTGACCTGACTTTCCAGGGTATTTGTTATGGAGTTCAGTAGGAAGGTGCTGTGTGATGGGGAATCTGTTTTGAATTCAAACTCCAAGCAGGAAATGACTCTTCTAATCAAAAGGATTCTAAAATACCTCTCTTATTGCCATAATGTGCAGAAGGTCATCCAGGAAATAATCCAGCGATGCAAGAGAATGCTGACAGGGCAGAGCACATGCTCAAATTAAAGAGAGATGTGTAGAGTTAAGCGAAAGGTGTTTCTGGCCTTAATAAGGAAAGCAGGTAGCTAACACTTTACGGAGCAAATTGGAGGAAAGTGAAACATCAATAGAAGTCAATTGGTAAAGGATGTTCTTTGTACAAGTTCTTCAGTTAACATGGAGAGTAGGCATTCTGAAGCAAGGAAGGAACAACTTCAGTCCAGGAAAGGTCAGGACAGACCACCAAGTTGTGTCCGTGAAGTGGCACACAAGCACACAAAGACAAAAGCACGAACAGACATACCTCAGAGCCTGGCATGGTATCTGGCATACAGTTGGAATGCAATAAATGCCAGAGTAAATGAAATTCGTGTTGAACTAAGAAAGAGTTTTTCCATTATAGGCTATGCTAACTAATGCTGGTTAATGCTTTTCTGTCAAAATGCAAGCTTTGTGGCACGTGCAACAGCACCATCAGAAAATCTTGTTTGTAATACTGTTATTAATCTCACCCAGAATCACTGAATCCGAATTTCTCAGCAGTGGCCTTGATAAAATAATGGTTTAATCATTACAGAAAGTGAAGGGCTAATATTTATTGAGTGTGTATTGATTGCTATGCAGTGTTCTAACCACATTACATATATTAATTATTTTAAATTCCATACAATCTCCATGAAATAAGTAATAGTATTAACCCCATTTTACCAGTGAAGTGCCTGATGCAAGGAGAGTTTAAAGATCTTTTCAAAGGTTATGCAGTTAATAGTGAAAAACCTGGGATTTGAACCTAAGATTCTAGATTTCATAGTACTTGCTCTAAACCAAAATATGACATGTCTCTCCCTTCCGTTATTCACTACAGTAGCTAGTCTGCTGATGCTTCATGGTGGGTGTGAGGGGACTCAAGATATACCTGTTAAAATGCACATTTAAGGGAAAGGTGTTCCATTAGGCACTAATAATCTTTAACTCCATAGTGAGATTTATTTATCAGGGCATGAGAAACAAAAGCCAAGTAGAAGGGAAAGTGTCTGAATATGACAATGATAATGATCACAATAACCGCAACCTATGCTCATATGTATTTTTATGACCGTAAAAGACACTTTTCTCTAATTCTCTAATGTTTACCACATCTTGATCTCTTGTATAGCCTTGAAAACCGCATAGAGCGGGTACCATTATCATTCCCATGGTACAGATGTGAAAACTGAGTCTCAATGAAGTTAAGTGACCTCTCCCAGCTATACAGCTACTATGAGGTGGATTCAGAATTTAAATTCAGCTCTGATATCTAGTTATTTGCCCACCATAGGGTAAAAGGAAGATATGAGTGAATCAGAGAATGGGATAGAATGGGAATATTGAACCACCTTTGGTAATTTGAGCTCAGTGTTTCTTATCTCTCTAGCACCAGTAGAAAGGAAACTTGATGAGCTCTTAGGCATGTTTGCAAAGTGCAAGATGGCTAAATGACAGAGCTTTTGAAGTGTTGAGCTGGTCATTTATAAAACTGAGTAGGCTCCTCTGTAGTTTATTTAGTCTACCAACAGTCATCCCTACTTTAGGATCTGAGCACATTTTCAAAGTTGAAATTTTTTAAATTTGCAGGCATTGTGCCTTGGCATACTCAAAGTATTAATTTTTCAATTAAAGCTAAAAAAGGCTTGACATTTTCACTCAAATTTAGCTCTTACTAACTACGATATTTATAGGTGGTAAGTGAATTTTAAACGTTTGCAGAAAGATGTACGAAAACCAACATATATCATGTTAAAATGTCCCAGTGTGTTTTCCTCCATGTATTTTTAAAATGTACTATTCTCCTCTTAGTCTTACATCCTCTTACATCATCCATTCATACACTCCTATCTGCCTAAATCCTTCTGGCACCCAAACTTAACATCTATGATCATTATTCTGTATCTGCTCCTCCTATTTCTTTAGCCATGAAGGATGCCCCTCCTTCCCTACTTTGTTAATCTTAA
>NC_060282.1:7324729-7586536 GCF_021613505.1 Equus quagga
GGTTGCAGAGGCAGAGCTGAGTTGACAAGTCAGCGCAGTAGTGATATGGGTGGGCGTGGGAGGGCACATTTGGTACGAAGCCAGTAATCAATAAAAATAGTGGAGAACATGGTGGTCCTCCAGGTAGGAAATCCCTAAGGGAGAGGAAGGAGTGCATCCTGGAGTCCAGAGGTAGGGATTGTGTACCACGTCTGTCAGCATAACAGAGCCACACACCATCATCTGTGGAATGAAGGGCTTGGGAATTACCTCTCTGCTCCCTTCCAGGCTGAAAATTCTGATTATAAGAATGAACTCATGCGGGCCAGCCAGTGTCCCAGCACTTAAGTTCATATGTTCCACTTCGGCGGCCTGGGTTTTGCCAGTTCGGATCTCAGGTACAGACCTACGCACCGCTTGTCAAGCCATGCTGTGGTAGGCGTCCCACGTATAAAGTAGAGGAAGATGGGCACGGATGTAAGCTCAGGGTCAGTCTTCCACAGCAAAAAAGAGGAGGATTGGTGGCAGATGTAAGCTCAGGGCTAATCTTCCTCAAAAAGGAAAAAAAAAAAGAACTCATGACTGTGAAGTGAGAATGGATATTGAGTAATTGTTTCTACATGAACAAGCAGAAGTTACAGCTGGGTTGTTTGGGTGCCAATGAAAAATATTCACTCAGAAGTCAACAAAATAGAATTGAAACCAAGAATGGCTCCTGCATGTAGGTCTAAGATCTGACATACAGGTAAGTTCCTATCTGAAGTTTTTGTACTGACAGTGTGCTTATTAGGAACAGAACTTCCAAAGTAAAGTTCCTTAAAGCACAGTCTTCAGAACACAGACATCCACAGCGTCTGGGGACATTTTAAACACCCATATTCCAAGGCCCCACCCCCAGGATCCTGACTCATCAGGTCTTATTATCTATGTTTTTAACACAATGCTTGGGCAATTTGTCCAATGCTTGGGAACTTCCAAGACCACATTTTGAAAAATACTCCGTTAAATAAGGTGACTTAACAATTCCAAACCGTGTCCCTTTTTACTTTTGACAGAGCATTTTCCTTAGGTTCTTGGACATAAATTTTATATCACTAAAGATTGGTTCAAACTCAAGTACATACCTTAGGGTCTTGGTCCTAAATCCCAGATATCTTGACATTATTCCTATGCATTTTAGCTAAATCACATTCTTCACAATCTAATTATCACCAAGCCCTGATGACTATAATGAGAGCCTCTGCTCGTTTAACCATATCCATCACTGTCTGCCTAGGAGAGTATTACTAGTTCCAAGTAGAACCATCTATCAACGTGTTTCTTTACTTTTCTTTCAGACAATCTGTAAGGGCAACTTATTTTCATCTGGGAGCAAATAATAAATCTACAGGACAAATTGGATAAAAAGAAGTTCTGCACCTGTGCATCTTTCCAGAAATCCAATCTCACTATAAATAGACATAGTAATTAATAAATTTGGAATTAGTGCAAAATAAATCTAAATATTATATAAACCAGCTCCTCTTTGATGAAAGTTATCCTGGTCTCACAGTTAAAGGACCACTGAGAAAGAGGGACTCTGCAGAACCTCCATCCCGTTCATCTCCCTCCTCATTATTTTCTTCCTCTTTCTCTTTTATTCCTTTCCTTATTGTGACTACAGTTCAGGAAGCACTCTCATCATGAATGCCCCATTTGTCACTCATAGCAACCCTACATCATATGCCAAGCAAATGTCATAGCTGAGGAAAACAAACTTCACAGAGGGTAGGTTTCTTTGTCAAGTTAATATAGCTAGGGAGAGGCAGAAAAGATATTCAAAGCAAAGTTATTTGTTTCCAGATGCATTGCTTAAATATCTTGCAAGCAGGATTTTAATCTTTTCGAAAACCTTATGATAAAACTGAAATATCCAGCAACATGGTACAAATTCAGCTTGTTTTCTGGAAGAAATAATAGTGATGAGTCTGATGTTCAGGGAGAGGGTGAAGGTACTAGATTATACTCTTCCATAGCCCAGAAGGATGTCAGATGATGTCAGATGATGGATGCTTCAGACGGAGTAGATCTGAAGATCACCCAAGGTTGGCACAATAAGCAATGACCAACGTGAAGATGTAACCCAAATCACTGCTACTGACAACTCCATAATTTTTATCATGGCCTCCCAGCAAGACATCCTAAGGCAGCCATTACTCACCGCTCAGCCGTGTCAGAGGTGAATATGATTGTGCTTCTGACCTCTGAAATCATCTCAAGGCTACGCTTGACTAGGGCCTTGTGTCTTCCACACATGTTGATCTAAATTCTAAACTCTTCTTATCACCAAGGAGAGATTCTAGTCTCTGTGAGTTATTAGGAATGCTTAAAAATAAAACAAAACTCAAGATTGGTTTTACAAAAAGATCAGGCAAATGACTAAATAACAGCTCTGAATTATCGAATGCTCAACATGTATTAACAAAAGCATATAAAACGTATCCCTTACCTCTAAAATGCACTTTGGGGCCATTGATGCTGCACCATTTGTATATAAGGCAACTGGGGATGAGAAAGTTTAAGCTACTTGCTCACGGTTGAATAGCTGGTAAGGGCAATTGACAGGATAGGAGCCCAAGTCTGACTACAAAACTTGTGTCTTTACAATCTTGCCATAATGTCTCTTAGAATAAGATAATTAGTGTCAATCAGAATGAAGCAGATGACCCTGGGCAGAGAAGAGGTCAATACTCATATACTGGAAAGAAAAAATGGCTCATACTTATAAGTGCCCCAGACCAAGGCACCAGACAAGAACCATAGTAAACTCTTCTAGCCAGAGAAAATGTGCTTGGATTCCAATCTGTAGATAAGGTTTGCAGATGATTTTCTTTTGTCTCCTCACACATCCTTTTAGTCTGACCAAGGTGATATTTGGAGAACGAGAAGTAGGCTCAGATTCTCCAGCCAAGACTTAGGAGGGACTAGTAACAGGACTAAATTTCCCCAACAGTAAGTTATGGAACCACGCCTGCAAATAGTCCTTAAAGAGAACAGAACTAGGAAAAAGAAATCATGGTCCTAGGCATGGGTGAGGCTGGCCACACATGAGGTAGGTGGCCAGAGAAGCTATATCACCAGGCTTCTTTGAATTCCCTGAAGGTAGGGCCACCCTGGAACAACCGACTGTGGGAGAATGACAGTAAACATTTCCAAAATTATGACCATGAAAGGAAAAGGAGCTTCTTACTTAATTAAGTACACACTGGCTGACAGCTCAAAGCTGCAGCCAAGCTTACAGATGACAGCCCTTTGGTTCATAAAATAAGCAAAGATGGGTGTGTTGGCAGTAGGGAGGGCAGGTAGGGGTGACAGGACAACCACCGACAACTGAAAATCGAGCAAGTGTTTTTGTTTGGATTTTCCCAGAAACAGATCTTGAGACAAGAAATTGAGTGCAAGTAGTGTGTGTGTGTCTGTGTGTGTAAGAGGGTGATTCCAAGAAACACTGAAGGCAAATGGAAACGTGAGACAAGGAAGGGAAACAAGTCAATACACGGTGCATTATCAAGCAAGTTGCCCCTATGGGAAATGGGAGCAGAATTACACTGAAGAAATGTGGGATACAGTGTAGAACATCCCTCAGAATTACCCCAACTATGAGAGAGGAGAATGGGGGCGTATATATAGCAACTCCATGTCCGATGGTGGATGAGGACAGATCTTGAGGACATTAACTCTGCAACACATGCAGCTTGCTATGGCCAGCTGCATGTCCAGATTACCTCCCCACAAGTATACAGAGTAAGTAGCCTTCAGAGTTGAGAGATCAGAGCTTAGAGGATATGAGCAAGGCACCAAGAGCACCTGCTGCAGTGGATACCTTTGAGTCCTTTCCATTATTTCATTTATTCAGCAGAGTGCCATGATGAAAATGTGTGGGCTTTGCAGTAAAACAGACCAGAATTTGAATTTCAATTTGGCCACAAAAACTTCGCAGCCAAACTTTTTCAAAGAAGTATTAGTCTATGTACATGATCCTCTAAATCAATAATACCAGGGTCAACCTACATTCTCTCTCATGAGCACAATTGACTCTATAATGTCAGTGTCTGATTACAGGCTAGTTCTATAGTTAAACAAAGGAGCTCAACCTATATGTGAGAGGAATGTTCCACTCTTTCCAACTAACTCCATGAGGCCTGTTTTAGTTTCTCATTAAGAAAGCTGGAGGGAAAGAAGATTTAATACCTATCCTTCTCAAACTATTCCAGAAAATTGAGAAAGATGGGGCCTCCCCAACACATTCTATGAAGCCAACATCACTCTGATCCCCAAACCTGACAAGGACAACACAAAGAAGGAGAACTACAGGCCAATATCACTGATGAACATAGATGCAAAAATCCTCAACAAAATTCTGGCAAACCGAATACAGCAATACATCAAAAAAATTATACACCATGATCAAGTGGGATTTATACCAGGGACACAGGAATGGTTCAAAATCTGCAAGTCAATCAACATGATACACTACATTAACAAAATGAGAAACAAAAACCACATGATCATCTCAATAGATGCAGAGAAAGCATTCGACAAGATCCAACACCCATTTATGATAAAAACCCTCAATAAAATGGGGATAGAAGGAAAGTACCTCAACATAATAAAGGCCATATATGACAAACCCACAGCCAACATCATACTCAACGGACAAAATCTGAAAGCCATCCCTCTGAGGACAGGAACAAGACAAGGGTGCCCACTTTCACCAATCCTATTCAACATAGTACTGGAGGTGTTAGCCAGAGCAATTAGGCAGGAAAAAGAAATAAAAGGAATCCAAATAGGCAATGAAGAAGTAAAACTCTCGCTGTTTGGAGACGACATGATCTTATATATAGAAAACCCCAAAGAATCCATAGGAAAATTATTAGAAATAATCAACAGCTACAGCAAAGTTGCAGGGTATAAAATCAACATACATAAATCAGTAGCATTTCTATACACAAACAATGAACCAACAGAAAAAGAACTCAAGAACTCAATCCCATTCACAATTGCAACGAAAAGAATAAAATACCTTGGGATAAATTTAACCAAGGAAGTGAAAGATTTATACAATGAAAACTACAAGACTTTCTTGAAAGAAACTGACGATGACATAAAGAGATGGAAAGACATTCCAAGCACATGGATTGGAAGAATAAACATAGTTAAAATGTCCATACTACCTAAAGCAATCTACAGATTCAACGCTATCCCAATCAGAATCCCAAGGATATTCTTTACAGAAATTGAACAGAGAATCCTAAAATTCATATGGGGCAGCAAAAGACCGCGAATTGCTAAAACAATCCTGAGTAAGAAAAACAAAGCCGGAGGCATCACAATCCCCAATTTCAAAACATACTACAAAGCTACAGTAATCAAAACAGCATGGTACTGGTACAAAAACAGGTCCACAGATCAATGGAACATAATTGAAAGCCCAGAGATAAAACCACACATCTATGGACAGCTAATCTTCAACAAAGGAGCTGAAGGCCTACAATGGAGAAAAGAAAGTCTCTTCAACAAATGGTGTTGGGAAAATTGGACAGCCACATGTAAAAGAATGAAAATTGATCATTCTTTTTCACCATTCACAAAAATAAACTCAAAATGTATCAAAGACTTAAAGATTAGGCCTGAAACAATGTCTTCTAGAAGAGAATATAGGCAGTACACTCTTTGACATCAGTTTCAAAAGAATCTTTTCGGACACTATAACTCCTCAGATGGGGGAAACAATAGAAAGAATAAACAAATGGGACTTCATCAGACTAAAGAGTTTCTTCAAAGCAAGGGAAAACAGGATTGAAACAAAAAAACATCCCACTAATTGGGAAAAAATATTTACAAGCTACTTATCTGACAAAGGATTAATATCCATAATACACAAAGAACTCACACAGCTTAACAACAAAAAAAAAACAACCCGATCAAAAAATGGGCAGAGGACATGAACAGACATTTCTCTAAAGAAGATATAAGTATGGCCAAGAGACACATGAAAAAATGTTCATCATTGCTAATCATCAGGGAAATGCAAATCAAAACTACACTAAGATATCACCTTACACCCGTTAGATTGGCAAAAATATCCAAAACCAAAAGTGACAAATGTTGGAGAGGTTGTGGAGAAAAAGGAACCCTCATACACTGTTGGTGGGAATGCAAACTAGTGCAGCCACTATGGAAAACAGTATGGAGATTTCTCAAAAAGTTAAAAATAGAAATACCCTATGATGCAGCTATCCCACTACTGGGTATCTATCCTAAGAACCTGAAATCAGCAATCCCAAGAGTCCCATGCACCCCTATGTTCATCACAGAATTATTTACAATAGCCAAGACGTGGAACCAACCTAAATGCCCAGAAACTGATGACTGGATAAAGAAGATATGGTATATATACACAATGGAATACTACTCAGCCATAAAGAGGACCAAATTGTTCCATTCGCATCAACATGGATGGACCTTGAGGGTATTATGTTAAGCGAAATAAGCCAGAGAGAGAAAGACAAACTCTATATGACCCCACTTACAGGTGGAAGTTAACATATAGACATGGAGAACCGATTGGTGGTTACCAGGGAAAAGGGGGGATGGGGGGAGGGCACAAAGGGTGAAGTGGTGTACCCACAACATTACTAACAACAATGTACAACTGAAATTTCACAAGGTTGTAATCTATCATAATCTTAATTAAAATAAAAAAAAAGAAAGCTGGAGGGGCCGGCCTGGTGGTGGAGTGGTTAAGTGCGCACATTCCACTTCAGCAGCCCGGGGTTCAGATCCTGGGTGCAGACATGGCACCGCTTGTCAAGCCATGCTGTGGTAGGCGTCCCAGATATAAAGTAGAGGAGGATGGGCACGGATGTTAGCTCAGGGCCAGTCTTCCGCAGCAAAAAGAGGAGGATTGGCAGCAGTTAGCTCAGGGCTAATCTTCTTCATAAATAAATAAATAAAAATAAATAAAAATAAGAAAGCTGGAAAAATAACACATTCCACATCAGGTTTTGGGAAAGTGAGGGATTTTATATTTGAAGTACACTGTACAATGCTAGGCGCACAGTAAATGTTCAAAGAGTGCTACCTAGGATTGATACATTCTGTTAATAATTCTTTAAACACTAATAAGTATTTTTGAGATGTGTCATGTTCCAGGAACATTGTTCGTGGAAATATACAGGTATGTTCATGATTTTCCTTTCCAGGAGCTCACTGTTTAAAATGTAGAAATAAGATAAACAAACAATTGGGTGATAAAGTGCTAAAAATTTTTAGTAGGAAGAAAGAACACTTCCAGTTGAAGAAACTACAGGAGACACCCTAATGAGGGATCTGAGGGTATTTAAAAAATTAGAATAGATTTCTTTATAAACCTCAAGAGAAGAGAGATGTAGCTGTCCTGTTAGTTGCTGTATCCCTGTTGGGCAGAACAGGGCCAGACTCATAGATAAATAGTCAATAAATATTTATCAACTAAATGACTGTGAAGAGGATGGAAAGTGTTTTCTAGACAAAGGGAATGACATGAGCAAGATGACAAGGTAGAGACCTGTAAGGTGCAGAATGAGATAGTGAGTGATCCAGTTCAGCTGCACGCTGGAATTTGTGTAGGTGAGAGGTGAGGATTAAGCCTGGAAGCGTGGCTGAAGCAAGATTGGCAGGAAGTCATGAATATCAGGCCAAGGGGCTTGGATTTTATTCTGTAGACAAAGTGAAGCCATTGAAGGTTGGAAATAACATGATAAAAATGGTGATTTTGGAAGTTGAATCTGGCAGGGCAGTGAAGACAGAATTAGATTAGGGAGGGAAGAGGCAAGGAGACTGGGTAGAGGCAATTCCAATTGTCCAGGCCCAGCCACATCTTAGTAATTGATGTTCATATGGTTAGCTCCAAATTACCACAAGCACTGAGTGCCGCAAGCTGATTCTTTCTGACATCAAGGACTTAGAAGTAGGGTTATTTATCTCTGGCTATAACCCCCCCATGGGACAACCTAGGAATAAAGCAATCTGTTCACCCATTTGGACCCCACAAATTTTATAAATGTGAGTAAATTCACTCTCAACTTGGGTTTCATATAATTAAATTTAGCAGAGATTCATCATCAAAATTATACCAATTGCAATTCTCCATTGTAGGGAGTTCTTATCAATTAAATAAAAACACGCACATACTCACATACACACATCAACAATAACAATGATAACAATATAATTCTTTATCCAAAATTATCTAACTATTCTATATTCTACATGGTGCCTTTAATCAATAAAGCCACAGTCAATATCATGAACACAACTGACTCTATAAGGTCAATATCTGATCATTGGCTAGTTCTTACCTAAAGAGAATAAATGGGTACTATCTGAGATGGGCATACCCCACCCCCATCTGAATAACTTCCTGTCTGTCAACCTAAAATATACCCATCAGAAATATATTTTCTTATGATTATTCTTTCAGTCAGTAATTTACCAAGTATATATTAAATGCCAGGTTGTATAGTTGTGACAATTATGATAAGGGTGATCTCGGTTATGAAGAAATAAATATGAATATAGCAAGAGTCTTGTCTTTAAGAAATTTAGAGTCTATTGCAATATGTTACCAAATGTTATGGAAGGCAGGAAGATAAAGACATAGCTGGCTGTAGAAAATCAGTAAGTAAGTATTAAACGTCTGATATGTATAAGATTGGGTTAGTTACCATTATTTGTAAGTAATTGGAATATAAACTTAGCGATCTTTCAAGATTCAGACTTACCTATGGGTTCACAAACTAAGGCAATATTAGTAGATGTATTACTTCTACCTGTCATTCAACAATATTTTTTGATACCTGCTATATTCTAGGCACTCATGCAGGTAATATGGATTTAATAATAATTGAAACATGGTCTGCACCCTAAGTAGTTCATTATCTAGTGGGCTGTATCTGTCAAGCTGAATTATACTGCACAAACAACTTCAAAATAAATGAAAGTTTATTTCCCAGCTGTGCTATATACACATTGTGATGCAGTCTCAGCTCTGCTTCATATAGTTCTCCACATAGGACAAAACTAATGAGAAAGTGTCTATCTGAAATGTGGCTGCTCTTGTGGCAGAGGTGGGAGAGATATGCCCCTAAGGGACAGGTATCACTTCTGCTCACATTTCATTGGCCAATGCACATCTCATGGTCATCATGACCAATTGGATGTGGAAGGAAAATCATCCCACAAGAAGAAACACAGGGAAGGAACTAGGATATTTGGTGAACACCACATATACCACAGCTAGCCCACTAGGACCACAAACCCTCCCACTAGTAATTTCCCTGGTTTTCAAAAATGTAATCAGTGTGGACATATTATTAACTTCACATTGGTTTTTCATCCAACAGCTATTATAGTAGGAAAGACCAAGTGCAAATCCATGAAATTACCTCCACCCTCAAAGGTCAAGAACAAAATCAAAAAACAACAGCCCTTCAGAAGGGTAATGGCTCAATGAGAATTGGAAAAATTGTTCTTCCTGACCCCAGAATTTTAGCTTCCACCTTTCTAGAGGTCCTAGTTCCCAGAACAGGAAAAATTACGCTGGGGTCAAAATATTCTGCTAAGTTTAAAATTATGTAATATTGATCAAGTCTTCTCTCAATACATCAGTTTCCATATCTTTGAAATACTCACTGCTCCTGCTGCGACTGCTATGACTAATGCTACCATCATCACCACCACCATCATCACCACTGTCACTACCAACAGGACAACCATCAACATCATCACTGCTGTCACCACCACCAACACCACCGTCACCACTGTCACCGTTGCTGCCACCATCATCGTCATCAGTGTCACCATCATCATCACCACCATCACCACTACATCACCAATGTCATCAGCATCACCATCGTTGCCACTGTCACCTTTTGCTAAAGATTTTTGTGTATCTTATATGTCTTTTTATTTCATTTCATGTGCAACGATCCTATGAGGTAGGTACTATGATTTTCTCATGTTATAGCTAAGATAAATGAGGGTTAGTGAATCTTTTTAAATTGCTTAAGTTCCCATGGCTAATGAACAATAAAATTTTGGAATTTAAGTCCAAGAATTCTTATCTCAAAACTCAGGAACATAACCAGCATATAAATTGCCTCTAAGGAATATTGAACTATTAGAAAATATCCATCCTCTCTCCGTGATGGCAAAAATAGAACAGTAACAGTAAAACGGTGTTCTGCTTGTTTCACTATTATTGCATAGTAGTGGAAAAATCACAGTTTGGGACCAGAAGATGTTTTTTCTCTCTTCTAGTTTCACTGCCAATTGACTGCGTGACCTTCTAGAAATCTGTTAACCCCTCTGAAGTGTAGCTGTAAAATTGAGACAATAATTCTGGATTGCCTTATCCAGTGCTGGTGAGAAAGATCAAAAACTATAAGTGACATCACAGTGTGAACTATAATTCCTGTAGAGGTGTAAATTACTATTATTTCTGCTTGGTTTTTCTCTCTCTGAAAAGCTAGCTTACCCTTACATCACAAAAACTCAGATTATGGTCTGTAGCATGTGGCTGGAGAGAAATTTATAATCTTCACTACAAAGGATTATCATAAATGTTTGAAGTTATCTGCTTTTCAATAATGGAAAAGTTACCGTTCTTCATCCTGATGTCTGAAAAAGAAGACTTTCTCTGATTGGTCAAGGACCCTAGAGGGACCAGGTCCTCAGGGAATTTCCCAGATGTTCCCAATTCAATGGGAGGACAGATGATGAGGAAGAAGTGAAAGCCTCTATTTTTCATCCTAAAGAATCATTTCTAAAGGAAGGTTTTCTGACTTATCAGCTACTAACAGCTCTTCAGTTATTCAAGCCACAAATTAGCAATCCCTTCATTTCATCCAGAAAGAAAATAAAGGGAAAATCTTGGAACACCACGAGATAACTTCTCATTGGGCTTGTCTTTCATGAGCAGAGTGGACTAAGGTCCTACGCAGAAGAAAGTCCCCAGGAGACTCCTGCCTAGTGAGTATTCATGAATGCTGTACTGCTTAACAGAATCTTTTAGATGTGTGAGGTTGGCTTTTCTGAGTAGGTGCCCTGCAGTTAGCACCCTCTTGAGTCACCCTTAACTTACCTGTAGAACTCCGCTGAGGACTAACAACTGCTCTGGACATTGGAGAAGAATCCATGCAATACTACAGAACCCTGTCCCACGCCCTTGACCCAAGAGCTGCTAACTACAGAACCTTCCCAAAATAGAGATGATCTCTTTATCTGTTTAAGGCCCCATTTTTACCATTTTAAATGCAGGGAAAGTGAGTCATGGGATACTAAGGTTTAGGAAACAGTCAGAAGGTGTTTACCGTTTCTTTACTCTATGCAATGCTATGTTAAGCAATGCTCAGATATTTCCTGCAGTTTGTTGCTCTGGCAGAAAGGAATTTATTTCAAACAAGGGAGCAGTACTAGGCCCTGGCCTGGCTTCACCTACTTGTATACAAAGGTGGATGTTGAAGAGCTTGCCTATAATCCTCAGCCAAACTCCACAGGTTCCAACAAGTAACTGCTGACAAAAGGGAAAATATTCTAATCTCTTCATTTCCCCATATGGAGCAAAAATGATGGGCCACAGAAGCCTCTATTCATAATTCTTTTACCTTTTTGACCACTAAGAGATAGATTTCTCTATATCCTCTAATTGAAACAGGAAAATCTAATTTCTGGCATAGAGGGGCTATTCATAGCCATGTTGCCAGCTTTACCTGTTATCTTCCCTTATTGCAAAGTGTATAATTTATCTTCGAGGCAACGGCGCCCACATCTTAATATGACTTATGGGAGAAAAATAGCCCACTGTCACAGAACATTAACTGTTTCTGTTTTCCTCAAAAGTAGAGAGAGAAAAGAGTTATATGCCTTACGAAAGTAGGTCCAACTTCAGGTTTTTAAATGGGAACTTAACTCAACGTTTCCCGTAACATCCCTCCAATAAATGTTGCTTCCCAGGGGCCTCCAGTGGTGGTTAAATTTGCTGCTGCACTATCTCTGCATCAAGGACCCTCCTCTTTAGAGAGCATCAGGAACTTTTGTTTATTTTGCCTGATTATTTTCACTAACCACTTATTTTAGCTGCCAGAATCTATACCTTTAGAAAAAGCTACAATCTTCTGTTACTCTTGGGTTTATTTTTAAGGTACTACTATATGTTTTAAATAAGAGACAGAATTTGTGGCTTTAGAAGCAATATATATTATGATCTAGTTAAAGTTATAGGAAAGCTATTCTCAAGGCCCTGCATTGGAAACAGTCAGTGCGCACAGAGAACAGCTTATGTCCCCAACAGTGGTGGTGGCCGCACACGTGAATAAAATATTTCCTATTTTTTCCCTTGTTGCTTATGCCTCCCTTTCCATTGTCATACTCCACAAGTATTTCAAAAACCTGCAACAAAGTTTTCCCTGATGCTTATACTCAGACGTTTTCTTGACTTGTGTGGTTTTCCATAGTACTTTCTCCTGTTCCTGAATACCTCCTTTTCAACATGTGACTGTTATGTTTATTGTTTTTGCAAGTATATAATCTCTCTGCTTAGACTGCAAGCTTCCTGAGGGTGGGAAAGATGCTATAAGCAATTTAATGTGCGCTATAGGGCCTGGAAAAATTGCTTGACACTAAGTAGGTCCTTAAAATGATTGCAGAATAAATATTTTGAGAAGAGTTGGTTGTGAAGCAGCAGTATCTACATTGTTGCATTTGATACTTTATTCCTCATGTCCTTCCATCAGTGGCTTTAATTTCTAACGCTCTGGAAAGAACATCATTTTGGGTGTCACTGGGTCACTGTTAGGCACAATCTTGGCTTCACCAGTGTGAGGAGAAGAGGGTTGACTCTCAAAGACTTTATTAGTGGGAGGCAGGCATTTCGCCACCGAGATTACACATAGTGGGAGAAATGCCATTTTCCAAAAGAAAAACTGGTTGTTATTAGAAGAATAGGTATTGAACACTAAAAATGGTAAACATTTATTAAACCTCAGCTTGCTCAATAAATGGCACACAGAAGGTACTCAGTACGTGCTTGTTAAATGAGAAACCTATCACCAGGAATTCTTTGCAGATATTTAAACCCAGAGCTTGAAGAAGCATGTTATGTCTAGATTTTCATGTGCATTTATGTGTTAGTAAATAAGGTGTCACCAAGTCTCACTAGATCCTCACTAGATAAAAAATTGTGTTATATTACAGTTAAACGCAGTTTTAGCCAGGTTACATTCACACTATTCAGAGTGAACCACTGGGACGTCTCCCGGGGTCCACACAAATCTTTTCTTTCTCCTGGTTTATCTTCTCCAGAGAGTCAACAGCATGTGTGCCCTGTTTTCTGTTGATTCCCAGTGGCACCGATGTTTCTGTCATCTTCTGAGGGTATGTTAAGTCTTGGATTTGCTAATGCCCCTCCAGTTGTTTTCTGAGTGAATTCTCTTCTAAGCCAGAGCTGAAGTTGCTGAACTCAGAGCTGGAATCTCATTTGTCCTGGTACTTCTTTAAGCTAAGACCCCTACTTCCCAGCTGATAACTGAGTCCTCTGGTGCTTTCACTCCTCGGATGTCATAACAAATACACAGAAGACTGCCAGAGGGAGGGGACAGCTCCTCTCCCCAAAGGAGCATTCTTTTCAACTGCTCTCGTAGCAAGTTCGGTTGTTCCCCAAGATATCGCTGAGTCTAGGCATATATCTTTAATTGACCATCTTTGTCTCAGAATATAGTAAAGACATATCTGATCTGCCCTTAAAGCCTGTATGAAAAAGTGTGTGCTAGTGGCAAAAATATTCTCTATCATTCCATGATCCTGAATGATGAGGCGATATCTCTGAGATTACTCTCTCTCGAAGACGCATCTGATTATTCTATCTAAAATTGCAACCTGTTCCATTCCCCTTATGCTGTTTTATTTTAAAATACTTTCCATATCACTTATCACCGTCTAGTAAACAATTTACCTAATTATCATGTGCATCATTTATTTCCTGTTTTCTTTTGCTGGAACATAAGCTACATGAGGGCAAGAATTTTATTTATTTTATTCCTTGACATATTCCAAGTGTACCTCGCAATACTAAACTCTTAGTATACACTTGTTGAATAAGTACCTAGGCGAATGACTTTGATTTATATATTGTTCTTTCTTTCTTTTTAAGGACAAGCAGTTTCTCTTGTGACTGGCTTGGGGAAGTCTTCAGTATCAGGATCAGCCCTGCTCTCAGCCCAGCGCTCCCCTCCAGACCTCTGGTGCCAATCAGAAATCTGAACGCTTCAGGGCTCCTTAGAGTAAATTCCTTCTTGGGCTTCCCATCCAATCCAAGTCTGCCAGATAGATGTCTGTATGTCTGAATTACAATTGTGGAAAGGAGTAGAGCTTTCTGCCACTGTCTGCACCACTCCCACAAGGAAATTCCATTGCTCCTACCTAAAACAATATAGAACATTTAGAAGGGAAAAAAGTGGCCTAACTGTATATACCAATTGCATCTAAAGCTTACACGTGTTTTCTTTAATAAAGAAAAATAGCCATAATGAAAACTTTGGGATATCTGTTTCAGAGAATCAATCCATACATGTTTTTAGGAGGAATTATTATCACCTCCCTAGCCCCCTATCTTAGGGGTTGTAGATTACTCCATCACCCAGCAATTTCCACCATTATAGACCTATGACAAAGAGCATGAATGTCTGTCTGATAGGTAGGGTGATTGAGGATTTGAGAAGAACACATGGGAATCTTGGCCAATATAAGAACACAGAGCCAGCCCTGGTGGTTTAGTGGTTAAGATTCAGTGCTCTCACCACCTCAGCCCAGCTTTCTTTCCTGGTCAAGGAACCACACCACTAGTCTGTTGGTTGTCACACTGTGGTGGCTGCCCAATGCTGTGATGCTAAAAGCTCTGCCACCGGTATTTTCACTACCAGCAGGGTCATCCATGGTGGACAGGTTTTAGTGGAGCATTGTCTGATAGAGCACCAGAAGGTGAGGAGATGGTGCAAAAAGACTGGGCAGAGTTCAGCTCTGTTATACACAAGGTCACTAGGAGTCAGAACTGACTCAACAGCACTAACAATAAATGAGAACAGAGTGTTAGAGAATGGTGAAGGCATCACATGGGGCCATTATGTGATATGCTTGGAATCGGGTAAGGAGAGAAGAGGAAAGAGAATGATCTGGGGTGACTAGAACTGATCAATGAAATGGAAGGACATCAGGAGGATGTGGCATCTCAGAAAGCAAGTGGAAAAAAAGTATTTCAAATAGAAGGAAGACCTATGATGTCAAATGCTGCTGAGACATCTGATGGTCTCATCTCAGGACTAAGAACCAGAGAACTGCTGGGATGGAGGTCTTTAGTGGTCCTTGGAGCATAATTACATAAGTTTGATTATAAAGGCCTAATTAGGAGGAATTAAGGAAAGAAAAGAAGGTATAGAGTAATCAAATGTTTAAAACAATTTTAGTGGTTTTTCTGTAAAAGGAAGCCCAAAATGAGTAGATGAGAGATATAGCAAGGTTTATTTTTAATTTTTTAAAAAACAAAATATGCCACGGTACATGTGTATGTGAAAAGAACTGTTCCAGAAGGAAAAAAGAATTTGTTTTGAAAGAAAAAGGGATAATCTCATATGCAGTTTCCGAGTGGGGAAAGCAGACAACTCAGGGAGAGTTCATCCTTGCAACAGGAGAGAAGGCAGAGTATAGAGGTAGAAGTGGAGGTTGGCTGGAGGAAAGATGCAATTGTTCTTTTTAGACAGATCCAACTTTTTCAGTGAAGTAAAAGGCAAGGTTTTCTGCTGAAATTAAAAGGGGTGGTTTATTGGCAGCTTGAAGATGGAGGAAGCTTGAGGAATAGGTGTTTAATATTGCATATTCAGAAGAAAAATTTAAAGGTCACTCGAGTAAGTGGTTCCCATACTTTCCAATCAGCCAGATCACCTGGCGAGTGTGCTACAAACATTATGGTCCCAGCCCGTAATTAAGGAATCATATTTATAATTATGGGAAATAGGTCCAGAAGATATTCACTTAAAAAAACATGCTTCTCAAAAATTTTTGATGACTTACCAGATTTGGAGACTGCTGTTATTGTTACATTGTGCCCTGCCTTTGGGATATCTACGGAAGCACCGTTACATGTAAAAGAAATGTCTGCCACTTACAAAATGCAGGAAATTACAGTCCCATATTCTTAACTCTGAAAGACCTGTGTTGGGAGGTACTTCATGGCATTCAACCCCACTTCACAGTACTTTCAATTATATATCTACTCTCCTCAAGGTTAGAGACTGTTTCACTTGAGTATTCTTAGTGTTAGCACAGGGACTTCACATAGAAGGCATTTGATATGAGATGTTTTAGTTAGGGCAATCCTTACTGCGGAAACAGGAAAACCCCAAATTTGTAGTGGTTTGACACAAGTTTATTTCTTGCTCAAATAAGGCCCAACCATTGGACTGGTGGGTGGGAGAATTCATTCCAACCTATTCATTCAGGAAACCAGACTAAAAAGGGCGCCATTATCTTCATTTACCATGGTTTCCAAGGTTACTCTGGAAATCCAGTAAGCAGATGGGGAAAGAGAGGGTGTGAAAGATGGTACAAAACGTGATTTAGCCTGAAAGTGCTCCTGTAACTTGCTCTCACCTTCCCTTGGCCAGCACTCAGTCATTTGGACCACCTAGATATAAAAAGGTGCAGGGTCTTGTATATCCCATCTGGGCATCTGCTTTCAGCAAGAACTTTTATACTGTGGAAGAGGAGTATGATCCATTGGTGGAATCTTTGGTTATACCTACCAAAGAAAAACATTGTAAAGGAGATATTTTTGGAAGGCTTCTCCAAGTCCATCGATTACTATTGCCAATTATTAATAATTTTCATAAGTATAACAATTGTTTATAGTGTCTGTGTATTATTCAGCATTTACTATGCACAAACCTTTGTAGAAGTCATATGGTGATCACAATATAAATACTACTTTTAGGAAGTTCACAGTAACTAGAATAAGACAGCATATTGATAAACCAACTATTATGATGAATCCAGCTGAGTTGTGTGAAACCACAAAGTACGAGGTGTTGTGGGAAATCAGAGGAGGGGCATCTTCTAGTCAGGAGGCATCAGGGAAAGCTTACCTGAAGCAGTGTTTCAGATGAGCTTGAGAGGAAACTAGGAATCAGGCAATTGGAGAAGAGAGGGAAAGTATTCCAGGCAGGAACAGCATTTACACAGCCAGAGGAATCATGATAGTTTTGTAAGCCTGGAAGAAAGAAGTCACGGGGAAGCAATGGGACATGAGCTGGGGGGCACAGGCATAGGGACCATTACAGAGGGTCTTGTGACTGCCTCTTAGGATTCCATGCTTATGGTGATTAGTTTTTCATATTTTAGCATGTGCTGTTTCTTCTACTTGGAGCACTCATCCTCCCACTCTTTACCTGGATTTAGGTTTCTTTTGACATTTAGATTTCTTATGACATTTCCTGGATTAGGTTTCCTTTAGGTTTCTGCTGAAGATGACATTTTCTCAAGAGGCTTTTCTTGACTCTGTTCCTCCCCCAATTTATATGCCATTATTGTCTGTCTTATGATTTTTAAATAATTTGCATTTTTATCATTTGTTCCTTACTATATTGCATTATTTACAAGAAAAATAGTTTATTTGTGCTGTTCACAACAGTATGTCCCTCTCTTAACACAGGACCCAGCACAGAAAAGGCAATCACAAAATAGTTTTGAATGGATAAATAAAGAGAGAGAGAGAGAGGGAAAGAGTGGATGCTCCCACGTGCCAGACATTGTACTAAATGCTTTACATTTATTTTGTTGCATTCTTACCACAAACCTATGTGGTTGATGCTACCAATATCATCCTCTATACTGACGAGAATACCGAGGCCAGAAAAGTTAAATAAATTGCTCAAGGCCATATAGCTAATGGTATTACTCATTTTTGTTGTTATTTTTTAATCTCATTATCACATTACTATGAAGCAGAGTAGCTTAAATGCTCTATTGGGACATTGGACAAGCTCTATGGGCTTCATGTCCCTGACTTATAAAATGAAGGGGTGATTGCTATGATCTCTATTTGAAAATGAATTTCTGTCTGTAACATAAAGGCAGATGGGCTCAGAGAGTTTTGATACTTTACCCAATGTCATGCAACTAGCGTAGAACAACGAACAGAATCCAAAATCCCCTTGCAACATAGTGCATTTTCTAGGCAACCTCTCTGGTTGAATCCCTAAGGGACTCAAATCATGAAAAACATAGTTCATACAGTTCTAGGATTACTGGAATCATGAACACAGCAAGACACTCAGAGAAATCTCCATTCCACTCAATTCAACCAGGATTTAATAAGTTCCCAGTATTAGAGTTCTGTAAGGCTTCTCATACTGGCTCTCAAGGCGCTGACACATACTTTAAAAATAGTTCTCCATCATTTATCTATTTCTCTCGATATATCTTCTCATCAAAAGTTTCCTGATCAGCTCCTGCTTGTTACCTGGTTTGCTAGGCACGTAACAAATGATAATGTGATGATCTGAAATATTGTGTACTCATTAGCACCAACAAGATAGGTGAATAAAATCTTTCGTTGGCCTCTAAATCTAATTGTTAACCTGACCTTGAAAACTGTCAACTCTGATCTTCAGTCTCTCTCACTATGAAGTCTCACAGTTTCTGGCTGCTTGCTCTTAAGATACAGCTTGCTTTTAATTTATTTTATGATTATAAGCATTTACATAGGTGCATCATTTACAAATAAGGAGTATTCTATTACTCAGTCATTTATGCCCTTTACTTAGAAAATTCTGAAGTAAGTTTCTCTGTAATTTCTAAAGGTCTGATTAAATGCCTTTATATTCACTAACTGTACATTGAGAACAGTATAAAGAGCACTGGATTTTTGTGAAGGGGCCCTTCATGCAATCCCTGGCTTCCACATCTGCTGGTTGCATCATCTTAATGGGGTCATTTCGCATCTGTAGAACTTGTTTTCCTCAACTGGAAATGGGCAGGTTGAGAGGATTCAGTCAGATCATTGAGAAGAAGGTGCTGAAGAATGGCAAGTACTAGTGAGTATGAGTTGAAATTGAACCTCAGGTTTCTCTCTCCACAGCTCCATTCCCTGTTTTACTTATATGTTCATATTTTAAGGATTGCCCTATGTTATCCTTTCGTGATATTTCCTATGGGTCAAACAAAATACTGACTCATTACAAATGACTTAAAAAAACATGAAACTAGTGTTTTAAATAAAAGCTCTGAGTTGGGCTGGAAGACAAATGCCTATGTTCAAATATCATTACTACCCCTTGCCATGGACAAATTATCTAAACGCTCTAAGGCTCAGTTTCTTCATCTCTAACATGAGTGTTGTAATGCCTGTGCTGCAAGGTTACTGTGAGGATCAACTGCAATAAAATATGAGCTAGTTCTCAGAAAACCATGAGACAATTTTAAGACAATGCTATTTTCAATGTTTTTATTAGTGTTAGAAGCCATTTACATGCAAGGCAGAAATTTGGACTCTCATGGGTGTCAATGTAGTCAACTACTGAGCATAACAGTAGTAGTCACTGCAACTGAGACATACCATGATGGCACTATTTGAGGGAGCCGTAGATTCCTTAGTCATGGCAGTGATTGATTTTTATTTTGTAAATTGTTTTTAAAATATTGATGTTTATACTGTATCAGTATTATGACACTACATGGCAACATACTTGATCATATTCTTTTCTTTGTTTTATTAAAAGTTTGACAATTATGTTTTTATCTTTTGTAAAGTTTAACAAGGAAGGTTTAGGTTGTGTGTTCTTTCTACCAACATTTATCCACTTCTAATAGCTTTGCTTGTGATTATGACTATAATGATCCCCAATTGACCTAGACAACAAGTCAGGAAGCCAACATAGGAAGAAAGAAACGCTTTGCCAGAGATCTTCCTGGGCCCAATCTGCACTGCTGTGTGTCACAATTTTCTTTTTCTTTTTTTTTTCTGTCTTTTTAAAAACTATATGAAGATCCTGTTTATCTTATAGCTGAAAGTTTGTATCCTTTTAACAACCTCTTCATATTTCTCCCACTGACTAGCCCCTGACAACCACTTTTCTACGAGTTTGACTTTTTATTTAATTCCACATATAAGTAATACGATGCAGTAGTTTTCTTTCTCTGTCTGGCTTATTTTGCTTAGTATGGTGCTCTTAAGGTCCATCCATGTTGCTGTAACAGCTGGATTTCCTTACTTCTCATGGCTGAATAATATTCTACTGCATGTGTGTGTGTATGTGTGTGTGTATCTTCTTTATTCATTCATCCATTGATGGACATTTACGATGTTTCCATATCTGGGCTATTGTGAATAACTGTGTATTACTATTTATTTAAGGTTCACAAAGACCCTTAAACCTACAAACCTACATATTATAATTCCAGCTTTAGGGCTAAGGAAACTTGACTCAAATTGGCCATGATCTGCCCAAAAAAAAATGTATGGTAAGTCACAGCAGTAACTCTAACTTACTCCAAACTTTTAGAATCCAAACTCCATGTTTGTGCCACACCAGTCTGTCTTCATCTCATGCTGACCATAGATACCCATGCACAGCAGTCACTATAAAAGCCCAGCGCGTGGTCTGACCCTTCCCATTATTCAAGAATCAAAATACAGGCTGGTGTTGAAAAAAGATTTAGCCTCTCACAGAAAATTAGAATGTTTGACTCAACCACGATATAGCCCAGGAAGCTGAAGATCTGCTAAGTAAGAAACAAATCTAACACCTTATAATTATTTCACCCTTACCAGTCTACCCACAGAAATCAGCATTACCTTAAATTACCAAGACAGGACAAATTCCAAAGAGGGCCTACATTTTAGCAATAGATGCAAAGGAACAGGTTATCAAAATCGAGTCCACATTTTTATTATATTAAATACAAATAAAAAACAGCTCCAGGTAGCACAAAATCATTTCTGTCATTATACTTTTTAAAAAAATACTACCACTACCACAGGTGTACTCTCTTATGTAAAATATTGCATTATAATATTGTTGCCTAAACAAATAGACTCCCCTCCCCCGTATAAGCACATAATCACAGACACATAATAATAAATCAGAATCTACCTTCCCTTTTCACCTTTTCCTCCTGGTGCATAGAGAAAACTCTCTGCCTGACCAAGTCAAAAAGACTTACTATCTTGGGCTGCTTGCTAAATTGGCAGAAGGAGAAAATGGTAGAATAGAAACTGAAAAGTTTATTTAAGGCAAAAATTACTTCTCATGGTTTAGCATTTGAGGTAGGCGCTTATGGAATATTTAAGGACTAAAAAGAACTCTTCTGATATCCCTAGAAAAGAAGCCACCTCTTCCTGACACTCAGGTGGCCCTTATGTGGAGGCAGTGCCCAAGTGACACTATTAAAAAGAGGACAAGAGAGTTTCCAGAAACAAGGGCATTGATGCCTGAAGTGCCACCTCTACTGCTTCAGTATAAACACAATGTTGACTTTCACTGCCTAACATCATATAATTACTTGGAATGAGCACGAGCTCTTGGGAGCCCATTGGATCTGGGTGTGAATTTACACTCTGCACGGATGGGCTAGAGGAGCCTGGTTTCCTCCTCTCTACACTGACAGTAATACCTCACATGGTTGCCATGTAGATTTAATGAGCTTACTTATATTCTGCCATGTCTATCCAGCACCATTCCTCCCCATTTCTGGAACCATCCTTTCCTTGCTGCCTGACTGTATCTGAGAAATACTCTTTGGTCTAGCCCATCTTGTTCTTTATCCGGAAGCTGCCACATTCTTTCAGAGTCCTTGGCTATGATTAGTTGACCCAAGGTGGAGTCCCAACTGGGATGTTTTGAATTGGAACTGGGAACATTATCTAAATTCTACTTCTGTCCCTCTCTAGAGGTGAAGCCGTAAGATAGAGGTATGATGCCGCCAGCATCCAATTTCATAATTATTTGAAGTCTGAGTCCTATTCATTGAAAACTATTATTCAAACAGCTGACCGTAGTTCCTGTTTCCACTTGATGACATCATGTTCTCCTTTCACTGACTTCCATGAGGCTTTTGCCTCCACCTCTCCACCAAATCTGTTCTTATTGAAGACATGACGTCCTTCATTTTGCCAAACCTATGGTTGCTTGTCTGTTCTTTTACTTGGTGACATTTGTTAGTGCCATCAAGTTAGTGCCATCTGACTTCTAGTGACCCTGTGTACAGCAGAGGGGAACCCTGCCCAGCGACATTACAGCAGCATTAAATATAGGAAATACTCTCTCTGCCTCAAAACACTTTTTTGTTATTGTTACTTCCAGGTCACTACCCTCTCTTGTTTACATACTTTATTATTGGTCACTTTTTCCCAGGCTCTTCACTGTTTTTTTTTTCTTTATTACAGCTCTTACTGGTGAGAGTGTCAGCATAGGACTCAGTTTGCCCTAGCTACGTTTCCTCTCCACACACTCTCTTCAGATAATCTTACCAGACCTGGGCTGTAAATACCCTTGATATGCTGATGGTTCCCTAACCCAGAGCTTCTAGCTCTGACCACTCCCTAGAGGTCCAGACTTCTATATTCAACTGTCCACGATTCATCTCTCTGTGGATTTCCAATGGGCATCTTGAGGAAATGAATATTATGCTTAATTTCTCCCTCTCTAAAACCATCCCTTCCTTAATCTTCTCATATCAGTAAGTAATACTAGATTGCTCAAGCCAAAAAGTGAAGATGTTATTTCGGTTTGAGTTCACAAGTTCCCCTTCTCTTCTGCCTCTAATGATGGTTTTCTGAGTACCTTCTAGATATGGTTCCATAAAAGGCCCATGGTCTACAGTTTCCATTTCTTAACCCTGAGGTCTGAGCTCAACAATAAGGAGTCCCCCTGAAGACTTGTTTAATTCAGATATTGACCAACTGTTTTTCTAACACCTGATCCTAAAGTTGCAATCAGAGCAACACTGGACTTGTCACCTGATGTCTCTTCAGGTGGCCTCTGGTCACAAGTAGATCTGAAATAGTTACAACTGACGCCTCTTATTTAGGCTTTCAGCCAGACTGATTGCTCTCTCTTGGACCCTGGGCTCTGTACTCTTCGAGACTGTCTTCATAATTAGATTGCTCTCCTTTGTGCAAAGAAGAGCAGAAGCTGAGCCATCTCTCATCGTATTGAACAGACCTTTGCTAGTATCTCATTTGCATATGGATGCTAAGGGCTGGGTTATAAATGGGGATAAAAAGGTGTCTGTCTTTCACACAGTGAGTTTAGGTGAGTTGGGCTACTGGTTTCATTGTGCCCTGCTTGACCATGAGTCCCTAACTAACACAAAGATTGATACACTGTGGTACTAATACCTAACAAATGAATAGACACACTCAGGTGAGCAGTCGAGAAAGGGAGGTGGGTCCACTCTGAAGGTCACCATTATGGGCTGAATTGTGTCTCCCAAAATTTATAGATTGAAGTCCTAATCCCTAGTACCTCAGAAGGTGACTGCATTTGGAGATAGGATCTTTAAAGAGGTAATTAAGTTAAAATGAGATCATTAGGGTGGGCCCTAATCTACTATGACTGGTGTCCTTATAAGAGGTGATTAGGACACAAACACACATAGAAGGAAGACCCTGTGAACAGACAGGGAGAAGTTGGACATCTACAAGCCAAGGAGAGAGGCTGCAGAAGAAACTAACCCTGCTGACACCTTGATATCAGACATCGACCCTCCAGAATCGTGAGGAAATAAATTCCTGTTGTTTAGGCTTCCTAGTCTGTGATGCTTTGTTATGGCAATCACTGTGGTAGATGCTACAAGCTCCAGAACTCTGTGGGCCACTGTCCTGCAGGGCAAGAGCCCTCAACCAGGCCTCAAGAGACCTGGCAGAATAGAGGCCACTTAGATGAAAGAGAGGACAGAGTCTACAGCAGAAGAAATGCTTCATCTACTCTATAACCATCTTACTCACACCAGCACCCTGGAAATAAGCCCAGGGAAGGACCCAAGGGACTGCATTCTAGGCCTGACAGTTGGCAGCCTGTAACGCTGGGCGAGTCCAGCAACCCATCTAAATTTCAGTCACTTCGTTGGCAAAATGGAGTTAACCGTTTGGGCCTCCCAGGACAACTCAAGGAGATGACGGACAGCAAATCACTTTGCTCTACAAATGTGAGGGGTTACTCTTATCATCTTTACTCCTGTTTTTATTTAACAAAATCTAACCAGTGGCCCAGGACAAAATGCATTTAGCTGCACTGATGAATGCCACCTGCCTCTGCAATTGCCTTCTTCATTTGTTTCCATTTCGAACACCCTGTGAGCACAGTAATTGAGTTTGAATTGCTTGGGGGATCCTCCCCCCTCACGGTTCCAGGCAAGGAGAAGCTCACAGTTGCTAATGATTTATTATTTTGCCTCCTAAGTGTATTTGGTGCTTGTGCCCAGCACAGTAGCTACATAAGGGAGCACACACGTGCCGTCACTTCCAATACGGACATGAATAAATCCAGGCCAGCCTTTCTGCCTCGATCACTTATGGAAGCAGCTCGTTCACCCTCCAAAATGGAAATGTTTTTATCTCACAGTTCCTCTCCTGGGAGCTGTGTCTAAATTAACTCCGCGTCCTCAAGTGTCCTGGCTTCCACCCAATCCTCAAGGTTTCCACTGCTCTGGGAAGGAGAGAAGGGCTCTGTGATTTTTGCAAGCAGAGACATATTACTGTGAATTAGAGTCCATATGTAAATAAAAACAGCTCATATTTTGGATTACTCATTATATGTTATGCATTTTACAAGTATAACCTTTTTAAGACTCACACAACCCAATCAGGTAAGAAGTATTATTGTCTCTTTTTACAGCTGCAGTGGTTTTAAAACATGACTGTGAATTCTTAGGCTCTGCTCCCATGATAAGGTGGGGTCTTTGTTACCTTCCCTTAAATCTGAGTGGGCTATGATGGCGGTGACCAGTATAGAATAACAGAAATGGTTCTTAGAGGTTCCAGAAGCTTGGTCATCAAAGGTCACACAATATCCATCTTGCTTGTTGGAAACCTTGCTCTTAGAGCCCAGAACTACCATGTAAGATATCTGAGCATTCTGAGCCCACCATGCTGCAGGGTCTGTGCCCTCCTTTTGGCCAACAGTTCCATAGGAATGCAGCCTTCGAACCATCCCTGCCGAGGCGTCAAACATGAGGACAAACCTGTCTTGACTCCTCCGAAACAGTTCATCTGCCAACTCAATACCATCAAGTGTCCTTCACCAATCTCATGTAGAACTGGACAATAACTCAGCCAAGCCCTGCCCAAATTTCTCACCCACAAAATTATGCAATATATTAAAATAGATGTTGATTTAAGACGATAGTTTTGGGATAGTTTGCCCACAGGAGAAAAGAACTCAAATACCAGTTGAAGAAACTGAGGCAAAAAAAAGTGCAGAATTTCCCAAGGTCACTTTGAAGATATGTGTGGATCTGGGAGTGAACTCAAGAGAGTCTGACTTCTAGTGTTTTTCTTCTTAACTATATTGCCTTTTAGTCCAAAATCCATTGCCATACAATAATTATATTATGAATAAGCCCGGAAGAAGAAGGAGAATTCAGTTTAACAAAAGTGCTTTCTAACAGCGCTGCCAACACTAAAGGTAGAAAAGTTTCAGCAGTTAGAGAAACAGCTTAGTCATTTGTGGTCAAACCCATGATTTCAAATCCTTCGCAACCCCTTATCAGCTGTGTGACCCTGAGCCAGAAACTCAACTTCTTTAACCCTTTGCCTTCTTGACTGTAAAATGGAAAGATAAAAACTGTGAGGTTCAAATGAGATCAGACTCAGCACAGAATACACACTCAATTTTAAATGCTGGGGAAAACCTTGGAAGACCATTTCCTCCCTCAAGGATGCTCACCTAACAGAGATGTTATCAAGGAGTGGTTGGGACATTTGGCAATGGCTGAAGACAGTCTTCATCTTTTCATCATTATGAGTGGGGTGGTGCTACTGGAAACTGCTGGACAAAGGCCAGAGGTTCTTCTAAACATGCTACAATGCACAGGGCAGTATCTCCTCCTATCCCTCCCCCAACAAGGAATTGTCTAGCCCATATGCTAATTGCGCTGTTGTTGAGAAACACCCTCATAAAAGAATCTCCACATCGTGTGGAAGTTAAAACAAATAACACCTAACATTCCACCAAAATTTAATTGCATCTCTCAAAAATTCCATTATTCTAGTTTTAACATGCTAGGATTTTGACCTTCAACAATTTTATGATCCCTAGATTATAAGATCTAAAAGGATTTAAGCATTATGATTCTAAGAAGCCACAATTCTTAATTTCTAAGATTCTATTTATTACCCTTAGGTACTTTAAATATAAGGCTACTTTTCTAAGCTTCTAAGATGCTAACATCTTAAGAGGCTTTAATCTTAGATTCTAAGTCATCTTGAGTTTATGTTTCCAATAAGCTCTATGCTAAGAAACTAGACTTTGATGATTCCATGATAACATAATGCTGCAATTCTAAAATGTTGATGTGCCATAATGTACATTTCTAGATTCAGTGAACCCAGAGCATATGAACATTTCTAGATTCAGTGTGTTCACAGCATGGAAATTTACTGTGTTGAGGTGAGGGACATGGTTATATCTTTAAGCTTAGATTCTCAAGCTATTTGATGATCTGCTTTTCTAATCTAATAGTGATGCTTGAAGAATGGAGATTTCCATTGAAATGCTTCTTTCAGTAGGTGAAAGTTCAATCCCCGTGCTGCAATATGGACTCGCTGGCTCGGTTTTGACTACATTGCACATTCTTGGATATAAAGAGGATATTATCATTTGTATGCATTACATTGAAAAAGCATAACTGTGGGATACAATCATAAAGTAATTCATTTTTTGTCTTCTCTTGGCCCTTTACATCTATTCTGTGGAGATAGTTATGCTCTGCTCCTGGGTTATATTTAGGATTAGTCTTATACTTCTGGTCATGTATAAGTAATTAACGTAGAGGTAATGAAGAAGCAGCTTGTCTGTTCCAGGGAAATAGTCAAAACTTTAAACTTCATTCAAATTTGAAACTACTTCCCTTCTCTAGAGCCCACTTACTACCGGCAGGCCACCTGCGCTCAGGGCAGGGGGTGCATGATCGTTTCCCTTCTTCTTTCTCCACGTTGCTTTTTCATTATCCCATCCTCTTAGTTATGATTCCAGATTCCTCCAAGATTCAAGAATAGGGATGGGAGTGAACTACACAAGGAAAAAGGTAAGAAATGTCTTACTTGACTGAACTGTTGAGAGAGGACACAGGTCCTCCTTGGGGTTGGCGAGTGTTTAAATACACCTCTCTCTCAGGAAGTATCTGTGAACTCTTCAGATATGCCACCTCTTCTCTATGGCTGGAGCTCTCCTTTCTGCTCTGCCCTCAATGTGAGATGATGCCTATCTGTTTCAGCTAATCACGTCAGGCTCCTCTTTGAGCCTTAAGCCACCTTGTGGTATGCCTCTGTTTTTCTACTCAAGTCCACTCATGCCTCTCAAGCAAGATCTAAGACAACTCTCTTACAGGGAGCCCACATTGGTCAACAGGAGACCAGGATGCATCCCTTGTCTTTAGAGAGTTCAAGTCAGTTCCGATGCAGCCACTTTCTCCTCCCTTAGAGCTGTGAGCCAACTAATATTTTGCTATTTAAATGTCTCAGGTGTGATTCAGACACTGGTTCCCTGATGGCGCCTCTCTGACTGTCTCTTCAAATCCCCTCTCTCACCTGTGGTGAACGGGGGCACTCTCTACCCCACCACCCTGTGCTTGATTGTGGAGGGAGTGGGATGAGCTGTTTAGGAACTTGCAGTAAATAAGAGGCTTTATTCAAAAATCCTTTTCTAATCTCCAACATTTCAGCTGCTCCAACATCTGTCATAGTCTAGAGCAGCAGTCAGTAAAAAAATGGACTTCCAGCCAAATACAGCCCACTACCTGTTTTTATAAATAAAGTTTTATTGCAACACAGCCACACTCCTGTATTTGCATATTGTCTATGGCTGAGCCTGCTCTACAACAGCAGAGCTAAATAGATGTAACAGAGGACATACATCCACAAACCTACTCCATTTACCCTCTTGCCCTTTACAGGAAAAGTTTGATGAACTCTGGGCTGGAGGCAAGGGCACAGAACTGATTTTCTGTCACCTCCTTTTGCAGGTAGAGCACGGTGTCCTCTCTTGCTTTTCCATTAGAATGGTAGCATCCATTCTATGGGGACCTATATGAAACCGAGACTAACATGGCAGAACTTTACTTTAATTTTCTGTTACTCTGTTAACATTTCAGTACTTACGCATAGCCAGGTATTGTACTGGGGTATTTGCCAAGTTACCTTGCTTAATTTTTATAAGGATAACATGAGGCAAGCAACACTGTTCTCATTTTACGGAAGAGGATGTTTAGCCTCAGAGAAGCTTAGTAACTTGCCCAAGGATACACAGCTAGTAACCAGCTGTTGTGGAAACGCAACCAGGTTTGTCTGACTCCAGAGGAAACTCTCTTTCAAATGCCTCAGTTCTCTCTGGCTGTAATTTCCAAAGGCTGTTTGGAAACTGCACTGCAAAGGTCTACTCTCATTACTGATACTTCATTCCCCAGTCCCAGCAAAGTATGGTGCTGTTGTCACCCCATTCCTGGAACACAGGAACAGGGAACACTAGAAGCACCCCTTTGTTTGAATAACACGAGAACTATTTATCCAATAACTCTCTTTCAAGTTAGGGTTTCAATAACGGACACTGTCAAAGTCACTGTCTGCAAGTGGAACTTCCAGCTTCGATTCAGAGCTCTTCATTATGAATGTCCTCCTAGGGAGTGTCTGTTCCTGACTTCTGGTTGTGAAAAATGTTATCCAAAGAAAAAGTCCCTAGGGACCCTAACTTACCTTTTGCAAGGAAGAATGGAAGAGTTAGGAAAGGACTTTTGACATAAGCTGGACTACCCCCAACTCCACCTCTCACCATCCTATTTTTCAGATAGAAAAGTGAGATCTAAAGGAAATAAAAAAATAACTGGTCCAAGATAACGCAGCAGTTAACTACTGAGTTACGAGAAACTAAATTTCAGACTCCAAACCTAGTTTCCTCCCCAGCAAGACAGAGACAAAAGGTAACCAAGTCCTTTGCTCTTTTTATCTTTCTAAAGAATATTCAGTGTTTACCTATTAGATTCGGAGGTCTTTTATTATATTATAAGAAAAACAGGTAAAGAACCAAGATTTCAGAAGCTAATAGAAGAGGTTATATTTATGTAGTGAGAAAGGTCATCAGACCACCCCTGGAAGAACCAAATTAATCTAGAATATGTGGGAAGGGAAGGAGTACACATGAGCGCCACAACAGCCAGAGTCTGAGGAGAGTTTGGGGGCAATTTGGTTAGATGGAGCGTGGAAGGATTGAGTGGGACTAACAACCATATTTTATGCAGGATTTCAACAAGATAGGTAGACTATGCTTAGTATTATGCCAAATCTCCCATTTCTGCTATATTAAGGGAACCAGTAAGTTTTTAATTACTTATCATATCTCTTTTAGACATCAGACTGGTGTTTCTTTTAAATATGACATATGCTGAGACTTAAGAGATGACTCATTTTTATTAAAAGTACTTTAGCACTCATCAGCCCTCAGTCATTTCATCCATCTAATTTATTTGTTGATTCAAGCTACAGATATTTCGTGAGTACTCCAAACTGTCTTCTACATCACTCTCACTCATTCTCTCTGGCACTTCCTTCAAGAAACCTCCTTGACCACCATTGCTGCAGGGTTCTTGTCTTGTTTGTGTGTCTCTCATGCCTACCATAGTATCTGGTCCATAACAAGCCTCCAGGAAATATTATTACAGGGAGCTGAGTTGAATTGTAGCCCCTGTTTGGGGGACTAGGGACCCAGGTGAACATGTCAAAGGTTTCCTCCTTGAGAATCATGACATCCTGTGGTGAGACGTAGAAGGAAAGGGAAGAGTGTGAGGGATGCTCAGAGCGAGGTTCCTCTTAGAGGCTGATCACACGCTCTCTTGTGGTTGTAGAGATGAAAGCAGAAAGGTCGCTCTGGCTGGCCCAGATAGAGACTCGTTCTTAAGGGAAGAACAAAATTAAAATCCTGAACCTTTCAGTATGTGTGTTGCCAAGTACACTGCACCGATTACTTACATTCCTTGACTATAAGAGGCTTTGACAAGCAACAAGTGTGGAACATGCTGGGAGTTGATTATTCTATTGAATAGGCTCTGGGAAGTTGGATAAATGAAAGGCAGACTGCTTGCCTCTGAAATCTAGGCTGAGGAAATAAAGTGAAATTGGCAAATACAACCTTTCAAATGAACTCCAGCCACCACCTTCAAAGACACCAGAGTCAACCAAGAGATTAGGTTCAGAGGAGACATCGAAGGTGCTCAGTGTATATTAATTGACAATGTCACCCCTGAGTCCACATTACCTACAGATATATTGAATCTCAGTTCCAATTCAACATACATTTATTTAAGGCTGGCTCTTCATTTATTTGTTCATTCATCACTCATTGTACAAATGTTTTGTGTGCCCAGAACTATGCTTGGTGCTGTAGAAATAGAAACAGGGTAGAGCTTCACCCACATTGCCCCACCCTAAGGAAGCTCTTAACTAATTAATGATCCACACAGTAAACAATCACTCAAATAACCAATTAAGAATGAAAGAAGGGAAAATACAGAGTGTAAAGGATGTAAAATTAGGGACTCTCATCCAGTCTGAATGTATGCAGATGCCTCCCTGAGGAAGTGACATTTAGGAAAGGACATGAGGATGAGTTGGAGGGAACCAGGAAATGACGTGGGTTCTCTAGTTAGGAGAAGCACCTATGTCCTCTGTCACATTGCTGGTGGCTGCGTGTAGAGGGGTAGAGAGAGACGAATAAGACCCATGATGATCCACATCAGTCATAACACTTTAGAGGCAAATATCAGAAATCTTGGACAAACTCAAGTGAGTATGAACAGTAAAGAAATTTATTATCTCATGTGACCGGAAATCCAGAGGGTTGTCAGCCTCTAAGAGCAGCACAGTGAGTGTATCCATAACGTAATAAAGACTCAGATTCCTTCTCTCCCCCTCTCTGCCCCTGTCTCCTATCCTAAGCTCCAGCTTCTTCTTGAATCTGATTCTGGTGTCCCTTGGAGCCACAGGAGGGCTTCCATAGGTAATGTGACTTATATGTATGCTTTCTTGTTCATGTTTAGGAGGACAGCACAGAAACCCCTCTCAGACATGAACTGGTGGACATACCCTTCAGTCTTCTTGGGCTAATTAAGTCATTCCCCTGAATCCTATGAGTCAAAGGGGAACACCATGCACTGAGGGTCTAGAGCAATCAGAATCCAAATTTTGGAGCAGGGTGTGGAGTCACCACCCACCAGAAGGGATAGTCGTGGCTGCCAGAGTGAAAGCTGAGCTCTGGGAAGAAAGTACCAGCGGGATGTGTGGAATAGATATTGAGTTAGCTGCCATCAGTGTCCACTACCCTGCTTTCTGTGGACACGGAGACAACTCATTCCAGTCATAGCTGGATGTAAGACATGAGGACAGCATCATCAGTTTGAGTAATCAAAAAACTGGATTTTACTGCTATTCTTCCAGCTACTGCCTATAGCAGCTAAATTAATAATTTAACAATTTAACATCTCACTCTCAGCTTGATCACCTCTAAAATGGGGGAAAGAATTATAGTTTTATAGCATGCTTTTGAGAATTGAGTACAATAATGTAAACAGTGAATTCAACATGTGACAGATAATCAATACATGTTCCTTCCTCCTTCTATGCCTTCCATCTGTCTTGCCTCAGAGAATGGGGACACATTAATTCTCACTGGTAAGCAGAATCTATGAAGGCTCAGTGGCAAAGCTGGGCTAGAAAACTGGGGAGGAGAGGTCGTGCAGAGAGCATCTGTTGTATACAACATTGGAGACGAGCAGGTAACCTAACATCGGAGACCAAAAAGACACCCGGGGTGCCAAGCGCTGTGTATGTGTGTGATTCTGAGTATATATGGGGGTGAGGTGAAAGATGTAAGGAAGAGGAGGTGTAGGTCTGGTCCATTTACAGACAGCACCATTCTGGCCTCAGAATAAGCATTTCTTTGATGGCTAAGGCCTTCTACTAGATCAAGTTCATCGTATGTCTTTTTTCAATAGGAATTCCTTCTTAGGAGATTTCTTACAGCTCGTGCAAAAAGTTTGTGGCAGGCTAGCCCTATTTGTTCACCCAAGTGCCGAGATGTACATAAATGCTACCTAGATTTACCCCAAGACCCTACTGTAGGAGCAACACGTGCTTAACCAAAGGTAATGGGGACTAGCTCAATAAAGACGTATGAACTTGTTTCCTTGGTGGCAATACCAACAATGGAAACACAGAATTTCTATCTTTGCTCTGGTTTCAACAATTCATAAAATTAAATAATGAGATCATATTCTAGGAGAAGGCAGAAAACATGAGGAGGAAAGAGAATTTTAAAGACAACCTTTTGATGAAATCTAGATGTCCTAAGAAGCTCCTGTATGTGAAGGGGTTAAGGAAAGAAAGTTTGTTGTTAGTCAATTCCAAGTCCTAGAGACGCTGTGCACAGCAGAGTTGAACCCTACCTGGTGTTTTTGTGCCATTCTCTCACCTGCTGGAGCTATATCAGACATGCTGCATTGTTATTCATGGGGTTTTCAAGGCCAATTTTTTTAGAAGTGGGTGACCAGGTCCTTCTTCCTAGTCTATCTAGTCTGGAAGCTCCACTGAAACCTGTCCACCATTAGTTACCCTGCTGGTATGTGAAATACCAGTGGCACAGCTTTCAGCATCATAGTAACATGCAGCCGACGCAGTATGACAGCGAACAGTCGGGTGGTGTGGTTCTCCTGATCGGGCCAGGGACCCAGCCAACAGCAGCGAGAGTGCCAGATCTGAACAACTAGACACCAGGGCTGGCTAAGAAAGGAAAGTAGGAATCCAATATTGTTTCCAGGGCTTGGTTTTGGGACATCCTGGGATAGTGGCAGTATTTTAAGTGAAATGAAGAACATGAAGAATGAAACATAGCATATTTGGGAAAAGGTAAGTAGCTCAAAATTGCCGGAACATATGTTTTGAGAAAGGGTTGGCAGGAGATGAGGCTGCAGACATAGAAAGACATTAGGAAATAAAGAGCCCCCTATCTCATAGTAAGGTGTTTGGACTTTATTCTACAGGTAAAGCAGAATTAAAAATTGTCTTTAAAACAAAGACACTTTATTTATAATTTTGAAAGACTACTCTGGCTGCAGAGGAAAGATGGGCTGAGTGGCTGCAAATGGGAGATTTCTGTAAAGACCTAGGTGAGAAGCAAAGAAATCCTGAGAACAGGGAGCAAAAAGGAATGGGAGGAGAGAGCTGGAGAAATAGGAATGACTGGATAATGAAGGGACTTACCTGTCAGCTTAAGTGACTTCTGCTTTATGAGGCATAGAAGCTTGAGTTTGGAATCACTAGGCTTTGGTAACGGTGAAGGAGCATAAATGCATCCACCATTCCTGTAGAAATGGCACTGGCTTCAGGTGCTAAAAATGGAGGCCAGACTCCATGTAGGCATCTGGCTGAGGCTCTCCTGCCTGGAGCTGAGAAGAGATGAAGGACAAGAGATTTGGGAATTTCAATTTATCAGAAAAACATGGAGGATTTCTGTTTTCAGAATTTGATCATACCGTGAGAAATCACTAGTCGATGATTTAAAATTGTTCACATTTCAGGCGTTTGTTGTGGTGATAATACATTATGTATACTGCAGTTCTGATGCAGGAAATTCCATGGTGTTATGGGCTGAATTGAGTCCCCTCAAAATTTGTATGTTGAAGTTGTAAGAATCAGGACCACAAAATGTTTCTGTATTTGGAGAAAGGCCTTTAAAGAGGTAATTAGGGTTAAATGAGGTTGTTGGGGTGGGCCCTAATCCAATACTACTGGTGTCTTTATAAAAAGGAAATTAGGACACACACACATGCTGAAGGAAGAACATGTGAAGATATTGGAATAAGATGGCCATCCACAAGCCAAAGAGAGAGCCCTCATGAGAAATCAACCCTGCTGATACTTTGGTCTCAAACTTTTAGCCTCCAGAACTATGAGGAAATACATTTCTGTCGTTTAAGCCACCAGTCTGTGATATTTGTCATGGCAGCCCTAGCAAACTAATATACTTGGTGTAATCTTGTCGGATGGCTTAGGTTGAACAATTCAAGCTGCTAAATGGAATGAGTGATGAACTTTGGGATAGTGTTTTTTGAAGTCATCTGAATTAGGGTATTTTTGTGCCTTATTTTCTAACAGATATTTTTAAGGGCAGTAGAGGTTGAACCATCCATCTCGGTTGACATAGCAGGATGTGTAGGGCATAGGAAGGTTTGGAGAAAGCTGCCAGAGGTGGGGAGCAGGACTTTCCAACATCCTTCTGATCTCCTCCTGTAAGAACAGCAGCCAACCCTGACTGGTCAACCAGAAACCTTACTGTTAAGACCACTGGGTTAACAGGAAAAACCAAAATCAAAGAAACGATGTCTTATAGAGAATGCTCATTCTCATCACACACCCCCACTCCCAACTCTGGCCTTTTTGATCCAGACAGGGTTCGAAATTGAGGACATTTTTGGAAGCCTACCTTTACAAGGATTGATATTTTTAAAGGACTTAATAGTCTAAACCACAGGAATGTGGCATATTTGAAGAATCCCAAATGGGCTATACTAGCTGGGACTGGTGACAGGTCAGACCTAGGAGCAGCTTCCTGCACTAATCACCATTTTATGGTTCTAGCTCCTTTTCCCCTGACACTGGTGTGTGCCCAGTGGGTTACTATTTCCTCACGTTGTGGTTAGAAAATCTAAGGCATCAGATCAGATGTTAAGAAAGGGAGATTGGGAAATAGAGAAATAGCCAGAGTTGAGCTTAGTCTCGGTAAAAATGTTTAGCTTTAGCAAAATGGAGTTTTTCATGAGTTCAGCCTTATATATTAGTCCTTTTCCTAATGTTTCACATTGGGATTTGAAGCCAAAGCAGAGGGTAATCTTTGTTTACCCGCTTGATCTTGTTTGCCTCTCTCAGGACCTCACAGGGAGGAGAGTGATGGATAACAGGAGGTTTGAATACTCCCATGTTGCTTGGTCAAAATATAGAATATAGAATAGTAGTTCTGTTACCTTGATGTTCCCAATCTTGCCATCATTCCTGAGCAATAAGAAGCCATTGAAGGCATTTAAGTGGGGACTGACATATTTAAAGAAATCATATGAGGAGTGGACTTGATATAAACATCACCAAAGGCAGAGAAACCCACTAAGACTCTCCTCCAGGGTCCCCCATTCATTCTATCCATTTATTTTATGAGGATTTATCAATGGCTTATTTTGTGAAATTGATCTTGGATATGGAGATACAGTGACTGAAAAAATCAAAGTCACTGCCTACCCAAGGTTATAGTCTAGTAGAAGAAAACAAGAGATAAATAAATGTGCTTACATGTGTAAGTCCTGTAGAGAAAGGGATAAATGAGCGTGCTATTGGGGGCTGCTATTATGTAGAGGGAGGTCAGGTAAGTCCTTACTGATGAGATAATATTGAACAAAGACTGTCTAGAATGAGGGATAAAGGCATTAGGACATCTAGGGAAGGAGAATTTTAGGCAATAAAAGCAAGTGAAAAGGCCCTGAGGCAAGAATGTGCTTGGGTTATTGGGGAAATGGCAAGAAGACCAGTGTGGCTACAGCAGATTCAGTAGTAGAGAGAAGGGTAGTAAGTGTATTTGGAAAATTGGCAGGAGTGGGTAGAGAGAGAATAGATCATATAAGGACTTACAAAATATTTCTATGTATCTTGGTCAAAATTCCATCAAAATGTTATTTTAGTTTTACTACTTTGGTGTTCCCAATCTCGTCATCATTCCTGAGCAATAGGAAGCTGTTGAAAGTGTTTGAGTGAGTACTGACATTGGACTGACATATCAAGGACTTGGCCTTGAGAAAGGCAGGAGGGCTGGAGTCAGGAGAGCAGCTACAGAGATGGGCAAGTAAAGATGACCAAGGTGCTCATTGACCTTACTTGGAAAGACAGTACTTACGACGGGCAGCGAGGCAGTGTAGGTGGCCAGAGTGGCTGTCTTCACCCGCATGGTGCAGGAAGGTGGAGGAGGTGGAGAAGGGTCTCTCAGACTTGTCTGTTTACTCCTTCTGAGGTCTCAGTTCAGGCAATTTGTCTAGTTAGAGCTGTTCCCAGAAACACTGCCACAAGGTGACAGCACTCAAAGTTGTGGAAGGGGCTTAATGCATGAGCTCTCATCGGTTGTCAACCCCTTTGGCAAATGCCCTGTCACTTCCTGACAGCCGTACAGCAGCTCTGCACTTGGCAGGAGGCCATCTGCTCTGCCTGGAACCTGCCATGCTGGTTGGGCTTCACAGCTGAACCCACACGTTGGTGCTGCATCACTTTTGTCATCAAGAGGCAACAGGAACAAATGGAATTGTGTTCCTTTTGATTTCATTATCATCCTCCTCATCGTAAATATTTATTCAGTGCTGGCTGTGTGTCAGGCACTGTGATAAACCCTTGCAGAACTTTATTTAATTCTCACAATAACGCTGTGAGGTCTTGTCATCCTCGTATTCAGATGAGAACACTATGGGAGAGAGAAATTAAATCATTTGCCCACGCTCACACCACCAGCTTGGGCTCATTGACCCAGAGGAACACTAACCACACTGCCCTCTTGCCAGGGAGGTAGACTGACAGAGCTGCAACTAATGATTGCAGGCTGCTTTACAGAGTGAAGACGAGAGAACCTCACATCACTTACCTAAAGCCCCGCAGCTGGTTCATTTCAGGAGCTAACACATGCCGTAAGAGGTACTTCCTAATTGCTTTTACAAATTTCTCATTTAATCCTCAAAACATCCTCAATTTTACAGATGAGGAACAAGAGCTCAGAGTCTGAGAGCCGTCACATAGCTGGACAGGGACTTGAATTTGGGACTCTGTGATGATTGAGCATTTGCTCCTGACCCCGGTACTGAGAGGACTTGCTTTGAGCAGAGCCCATCCCAGGGCACAGGTGTTCAGGGTAGAGATTCTGTCATAGAGTAAGCAGTCTAGCGCAGGGCCATGAGATAGAAATGGAATGTGAGAACACGATGCAGTCTATACAGATGCTGAAACATGATAATGTACACTTGAAATTTACACAATGTTATAAACCAATGTGACCTCAGTAAAATGATTTTAAGAAAACATAGAATGAGAGCCACACACATATTTTCAATGTTTCAAGTAGCCACATTAAAAAAAGTTTAATAGGGCCTGGGCCCGTGGCCGAGTGAATGGTTAAAGTTTTGCCCACTCTGCTTTGGCGGCCCGGGTTTGAGGGTTCACAGGTTCAGATCCTGGGTGTGGACTCTCTCCATTCGCCAACCACGCTGTGGAGATCTCCCATGTACAAAAAAGTAGAGGAAGATTGGCACAGGTGTTAGCTCAGGGCTAATCTTCCTCAAGCAAAAAACAAACAGAGAGGAGGATTGGCAACAGATGTTAGCTCACAGTGAATCTTCCTTAGGGAAAAAAAATAAATTTAATAAACAGATGAAATTAATTTAATAATATGTTTATTTAACATAAGCCCAAAATAACGTAATTTCAAAGTATAAATCATGTAATAAGTATTAGTGAGATGTTCTACACCTTTTCTTTGTATACTGTCTTCAAAGCTTTGTGTATATTTTATGCTTAATGCACATGCCATTTCAGAAGCACCACATTTCAAGGACTTAGTAGCCACACGTGGCTGGAAACTTCTGTGTTGGTCAGTGAGGTAAGAAAAGTTGTACTAGTGTGTGTGCAAATACACAGATACACACAAACAGATTCACCTATTCATACACATGTAATGACCAACACAAATTTTGTCAGAAGCCAAGTTTATATGCTGTGTTTCTTTTTGTGTCTCCCTAATGTCTTGCATGCACCCTATACCCACTCAGGGGCCATCAATGTTTCCCTGTATCCTCTGCATCCCCAGGAGCCCCCTCACTCTCTGTGGGGCATCCTATTGTCTCCTGTTTCCCGGCTGCACTTTGAGGTCTGTTCATTCTGAGCCTCTGGGCCCTTCTTTCCAATAGATACAAGCAATCGGGCATAAAGTCAAACAGCTGAGCGAGGGAGGAAGTATTTTCATCCTCATTCAGGTAAGAAAACTGAAGACAAGAAAAGCATAAATAGTGGCAAGAGCCCTGGGTTTCCAGTCAAGAGAGTGGAATTTAAGTCTCCCAGGACTCTGTGTGAATGTATGTAAATATAAAGCCTTTGCTGCTTCTCTCTGCAACTAGCAGCTCTAAGAAAACCAGGCGTTCTTGGCACCCCACGCTGTTTCATGCTTCTACGCCTCATCCAGGCTCGGACATTTGAAATGTCCCTCCTGCCCTTCCTGCTGCCCACCCTCTTGCAAAACAGCTGTTTGTTCAACTAATTGTGACAAAATGATTGGTTTAGTTAAGCCGTTACTTACTAGCGCTCCATCTACGGGAGGCTACTACTAATCAGGGACTTTGGCTAAAACCTATTAATCCAGTTGAATAACTGGGTCTGTATTTTTCACCCCCCACCCCTTTCTCTGTGAGGGAGAGGGAGAATTCTTCTTGCAGTAGAGTTGATATCTGATAAGTTGAATTGTTGGATGTTGACTGTGCTGAGGAGTTCTGTGTTTGCAGCAGGGGGCTCAGTAAAAGATAATTATCCTGAAGTTAAACCAATAGCCAGGATGGTGCAATCTACAGCCTGGTTTTACGTTTTGCAAAATCATATTACCATCTTGATGGTCAGTCTTTTTTTAATCACTTTCTTTCTGGGTGTGCACCAGTCTCATTCCAGATCTTCTTACTCTGTACTCTGGCACATAGAACATGCTGTTCCCTCTACAACTCTGCCCATGGGGGGCTCCTTTTCTTCCTTTGAGTCTCAATTTAAATATGACTTTCATGGAAAGCTTTCCTTATCCAGACTTTATAAAGTAAAACCTATCTTTTTTCACCATTTCAGCTTTTTTCCTTTATAACATGTATTTTAGCTTACAATGATTTTAAATATATAAATATGTACCTTTTGACTTGAATATGTTTTTTTCTAGACTAGAATACAAAATTTATAAAGGCAGATTTTTTTTTATTACTGTTGTTGTTCAGATTTGTCCCCATTACCTAACGTTGTTTATAGGACTTAGCAGGTATTCAATAAATATTTGTCGGGGAAAAACAACAAGAACAATAAGGAAATGAGGAAGTAAGAGAGAAGGAGGGAGGGATGAACAAACTGATGGAACAATAAAGGACCTAAGGGAAAAAGAGAGAAGGAAGGAAAGCAATGAGGTAGGCACTTCCTTTAAGGGAGCCTCTTAGTACTCTAGTGTATTGGGTCTCAGGAGCTGAATTAATTTTCAAGGATTTTTGTGTGATAATCCAACAGAGCAAGTTGTAAACAGTAAAATACTATGCAAATCAGAGCCATTGAGGTTTGTTAATAACCCTTCCTTGCCTGCCCCCCAGGACTGCCTGCCTCCCTATGCAGTGCCTAGAACACACAGGTGGTGTCTCTCTTTCTGGCCTGGGTCCTCTCATCTCTGCCTTGACTCCTACTCACCCTTTAAAATTTTCTCTAGGACTTTTCCACCATGCCCCATTCTCCTACATTTCGAGTTAGATATCTCCTATCTACCTTTTCATGGGGTTTTAGGTGCTTGTGGTGATGGGGGGGCAGTAAACACTGCCCTGATCACATGGTTTTATAAGAATCTGGCTAAGAGCTTGTCTTCTGATTTGGTGGTTAGCTGTCTGAGGGATGTAATGGCTTGTTCATTATAACGGTAGCACTTAGCAGACTAACTGGCATCTAACTGTAAATATTGAATCAAGAAATGAGAAGGTGATGAATTGAACACATGAGTGAATGAAGAAACAACTTATTCTTGATGAATACAGGGGCTCTTTTGTAAGAATTCTCAGACACTTGCTAGTATCGAGTATCTTATATATAATAGGTACATAAATGAATGGATTTTTTTTAGGGCAATAGCTGGTTATTTCTCTACAAAAGAATCACTTTCTCTATGGCTATGTGGCCCAAGCAGACTGCGAAGAGGACTATTGTGCTCATCAAGAAAGGCCAACAGGTATTATTCTAGGAACATCCATTGCCTGAGCAAGAGCTGAGCCCTTAATTTACTGTGACAACTTCTTTTAAGTAGCCAAAGTGAATTGGAAACCTTCCCTTGAGACTTTCATTGGAAAACACAGTTTGGATTGGTCTAATAGCTAAACATCAACCACCTTCCAAAACAAAGCAGCGAGGCATGCTTTCCTCTTTACAAATCGGGTAACCCAGAAGAGCACAGCCTCAGTAACCACTAATAAGGATTCTCAGAGGATTGAGACAGGCAAGGGAATTGTTTTTACCTATAGGCTAAAGTCTGAAAACCTTATCTTAGCGTCCACCCTTTAATAAATTAGCACTGACTTTCCCATTCATTGAAAACACTTGGTGAAATCCCACAAGCATTTCTAAAGAAGTGGAGGAGAGAGGGCATTCCAGGTTAAGGGAACAATTTAAATAAGGGCAGTAAAGTCAGTTAAGTTCAGCAAATCTGTAATGTCCATAAGGTGCATATGTGGGAAAAATTAATGATAAAACAGGGAAACAAAGGCTTGATTGTGAAATGTCTTGGTGAAAGTGTTGCTTGGACTTCTGGTCTGAACAAAATGGCATAGATTTGTTTTTCCTGTTCCTCCCCATTAAGCACCAGTACAAACCCTGGAACTAGTGCATGAGACAACTAGGGAGAACTCTGAGAGGTGGTAAGAGGAAGGTGAGCTGGTTTGGGCTCTAGGATTGGAGGAACAGCATAATGGCAGGGCATCTTTTATTCTCTCACCCAACAGAAGAAGGCTACCCAGATCTGCCATTTGCCAATCCCTTGACCTAGCAACAGAAGAAAGCAAAGGTAGCCTCATGCCATCCCCAGATCAAATGGGAGTCTCCCTGAATACATCAGGTTACTCAGTTACCACCTGCAAGAGGGATTGGTTGGGAGCCTCATGAATAATAAGAGGACAAAGAACTGTCCTTCCACATTTGACCCAAGATTTCCTTTTTCTGCTGAAAGATTCTGAGAGGCTCAGGCAGAAGGCAAGAAGGACCAGTAAAACAAGTGGCCACATCCAGGAAGTCTCTTTGTCCCTAGAGGCCTAACTAACTCTCCTTTCCCACTCAGAGACAGCAAGAGAGCAGAAGCGGAGGACTGGGGCTCCAGTAAGTGGATCCTACCGCACCCCTTGCCAGTGGAAGACATCCAACAGCTAGTTGTGGAAACCCCTCCACACCCTCGTCAGCACTAGCCAGGATGGTGAGAGCCCCAGCAGCACCAAACCAAGCAGATGAAAATAACACTGTGAAGGTTCTGAAAATTAAACTGCTGTCAGAAGCATCCCCCACAAATTAGGCCAAAGGCTGACTTCTAAACCCAAAAGACTTTAACAGGACCCAAAGTATTATAACATAATAGAAAAAATGTCCAGAACACCATCAAAAATCACCTATAATACCCAAAGCCAAGAAAATCACAACTTCAATGAGAAAAGACACTCAACTGCTGCCATACCAGGGTGAACGCCATACCATATGATGCCATTTCATAGGATGAATCAGACATTGGAATTATGCAATTGTATGACAAGGATTTTAAAGAAGTAGTTTAAAAAAATTCTTCAAAATTCAATTACCAATTCTCTTGAGACAAATAAAAAAATAGAAAACCTTAACAAAGAAACGGAAGTTATATATAAAAAAAGAGCCAAAAGGAAGTTAAGAAACTGGAAAATACAATAGCAGAAATTTAAAAAAAATCTCACTGATGAGCTCAATAGTAGAGTGGAAATGCCTTATTAATCAAGACTGTGTGGCGTTAGTGAATGGATAGACACATAGATCAATGCAACAAAATAAAGATCCTAGAAATAGGCCCACACAAATGTGCTCAATTGATTTTCGACGAAAGTGAAAAGCGAGTTTAATGGAGGAAAGAAAACTCTTTAATCCCATGGTGCTGGAGCACGTGGGCAACTGTAGGACAAATAAACAAAAATTACCTTAACCTAGCCTTCACACAGTATATGAAAACTGACTCAAAATTGATCATAGATTTTAAATATAAAACTATAAAACTTAAGACCAAAAAAAAAAAAAACGGAGAAAATCTTTGGGATGTAAAGCTAGTCTGAGAGTTCTTAGACTTGACGCCAATAGCATGGTCCAAAAAAGAACAAATTGGCTAAATCAGACCACATCAAAATTTTAAAAAGTTTGTTAAGAGCCCATGAAGAAGAAGAAAAGACAATCCACAGACTGGGAGAAAATATTTTCAAGCCTCCTATCTGACAAAGGATTGGTGTTTAGAATTTATAAATGATTCTCTAAACTCAACAGTAAAAAAGAAAATATGAATAGATTTCATTGAAGATATGCAGAAAACAGCAAATAAAAAAATGTTCAACGTCAATAACCATCAGAGAAATGCAAATTAAAACCACAATGAGATATCACTGCACACCTAGCAGAATGGATGAAATTAAAAACAAAATAATACTGGCAACATCAAATGCCGCTGGGGGTGCAGAGAAAATGAATCACTTATACATTGCTGTGGAGAATGTATGGTATAGTCATTAAAACAGTCAGTTTCCGGTAAAACTACCATACGACTGGAAATTTTATGCCTGGGCATTTTCTCAGAGGAAGGAGAATTTATGTCTGCATAGAAACCTGTGCATGAGTATTCACAGTAGCCTGATCTGCAATAGCCAAACACTGGAATCATCCTGGATGTCCTCCCACAGGTGAATGGTTAATAGTCTGTTGTATTTAAGTATCAATGACTGCTACTACTCAGTAAAATGCAACAAACAATTTGGATGAATCTCCAGGGAATTATGCTACATGAGAAGAGTCAATTCCAAAAGGTTACATTTTATATTATTCTATTTCTATAACATTTTTAAAAGGAAAAATTTTAGAAATGGAGAGCATTTTAGTGGTCAAGATTTAGTGACAGAGCCAAGAAGGGGCGGCCGTGGTAAGGAGATGGAGATAGTTAAGAAGGTGCAACATGAGAGATATTTGTGGTGTTGAAACTATTCAATATCTTGACCGTAGGGGTAGATACAGGAACCTACAAGGATGATAAATTTGTAAGCAGTTTAACATACACACAGATGCATAAAGTAAAACTGGAGATCGGAATGAGATCTGAGGATTGTCTCATTGTCAATGTCCTGTGATACGTAATATAGTTTTGCAAAATTTTGCTAGTGAGAGAAACTTGGAAAAGTGTACAAGGGATATCTATGTAGTGTTTATTATAATTGTATGTGAATCTACCATTATCTCGATAAAACTTTCAATGAAAAATGTTTCTTGCTGTAACTTGGGAGCAGACCACTTGCTGTCTAAAGCTCCAGAGGAGGTGACTAACAGGGGTCAGTGTGAGAGTGTGTGCTGGTTTTGATCAACTGACTTTAGGGAATTATTAAAAGACAGTGATGAGCTTGGTCAATAATGGGCTGGTTTATAAGAGAAAAAAGAAAGAGACAAGAGAAAGTTCAGAAATTTGGGACCTTAAAAAAAGCTTGCAAAATGACTATTTCTAGGCTCTCAACAGTAGAAAATGTAATTGAAAAAGCTTGAGTTGACAAAAACACATAAAAAAGACTCAACCTTTCTGCAAAAAGTAGTGTCTCAGCCTAGTTTTTTTGAAATCAGAGCCCAAAACAAAGTTTTGGAATGAAAGACTAGGAAAGTGATGCAGGGCAGGAGGACGTCCAATCTAAGAAGATCGGACACTCCTGTGGGTGGAGGGGCCCAGTCATCTCAAGCCCTTCTGAGAAGCCTTACACAATATGCCTGAGACTGTCAACCCACTATGTGGAGAGTGAGAGACCTAACAGAAGGAAGCAACAAAATCTATCAAGCTACAGAATTGTGTCTAGGTTGTGATTACTGGCACATGTAACTGATGGGAGACAAGTAGATCATAAGCCTCTAAAATTTGGGGATAAATTATACTGTCAAAACACTACGAAAAATCCTTTCACTCTTTGAGACCTAAAACAGCTTTTGAAATTCCATATTTGCACCAGCAGAAGTGCATTTTACAGATTCACAGAAACTTTACAGACCTGTACTATGCAGCCTGGAAGATAATGGACAAGGAAGGAACTCCCAAAGGATGGAGAAAGGATCCATTGAGAACAGGGGACAACTTGGCTTATTCCAAGAAGCAGAGCAGGATTTAATTAAGAAATGTCCCCATTTTCCAATGTCCCTTCATAAAGCCTGCCCAGCAGGACTTCAGAATTGTTAAAACCAGTGCCTGCTGTGGCCTCCCATTCTCCCACTTTCTGACTGAGAATTTCTTAGCAAAGGAGGAGGATGCGGAAACGAACAACTTCCTTTTTACTTATAAATTATTGAACCATAAGGAGAAATATCCATACCTGATGGGGAACCCTGAGCATCACCTGGAGATACTGGATTTGAGCAGAACGCAGTAGGATAGACAAGAACAGGTTTGGCTCTCCTGGGGAGGGTTTGAGAGCTTTTCTGTGTGTCAGAAGAATGAAACAGATTTTTGGCTGTAACTAGGAGGATAGGTTGAAAACAATATCCATGTTTCCTCCTCTTCTTGGACACAAAACTAGACTACATTTTCTACCCTCCCTGTAATTAGCCAATGGAACATGAGTCGAAGTAATTTTCTTCTACTTTGAGACCTGACCCATTAAAAATTAAATTTCTCATAGATAATCTTCAGTTTTCTGTTCCCATCTGTTAGCTGAATGTGGAAATTTTACTTGGATGTAAGTGGAGCCAAAAATGGAGAGAGTCTGGTTCCCAAATATCTTCAGAGCTGCAGAGTCCCCTCACTAACCCAGACTGGCCTGTGATTTATGCTATCCGGTACAATGAAGGAATTTTTCAGATGTAATTAAAATCTTGAATCAATTGACTTTAAGTTAATCAAAAGGGATATTATCTTGGGTGGGCATGACCTAATCACATGAATCCTTTATAAAGGGGTCTAGATGTTAGAGTCTTGAAACAGTAGACTCTCTCTCTATTGTTGGCTTTGAAGAAACGAGCTGCCACGAATTCTATAGCCACAAGGAAATAAATTCTGCCAACAACCTAATGGAGCTTGGAAACAGATCCTTCTCTTCTTGAGCCTCCAGGTGAGGAAACACTCTGACTGACACCTGGATTTCAGCCTTGGGACACTCGGAGCAGAGGGTATAGTTAAGTCATGCCAAGGCTTCTGACCGACAGAATCTGTGAGATAATGAATGCATGTTGTGTTAAGTTGGTAATTTGTGGTAATTTGTTATGCAGCAATAGAAAACTAATGCAGTTACCTTGCATAACCTACATCTTAATTATGTTTTGGCAAAAATATATCAATGGGGTCTTGTCAAAGCAAAGAGTTTTATTATATTTTCTCTTATTTTCTGAAATCAACCAGGACAGTTTCAATAGGAAAGACCCCCTGATCAGTGACATGTTCTTGCTCACATTATTGTCTCTGTAGAGTCTAACTGATCCATTATTGGTATTGCCTTTGAGAGCTTTACCACACTCACAGATCAGCTGAGACGTAATTAAATAAATATTTTTTCTTTGTATCTACTCACATTTTTACTTATTTAAATCCATGTGAGGAGTGTGTTAGGTATGGTGACACCAGCTACTATAAGTGACAAATCCTCAAATCTCGGTGGCTTAGAATAAAAGTTTATTTCTTCTTGTGACACATTCCAAAGACGGATATTCTCCAGGAAACTGCTGTACAACTGTCCTCCACGTGTTGATCCAGGATCCAATTTCTTCCAACTTGTACCTCAGTCGTCTTCAACATACAACTTCCAAAATCACCCTGGATTTGATCTCTATGTCAGCCAACTTGGGGGTAAAAGAGAATGAAGAATTATGTATAAGAAGTCCCTAGGGGCTAGGCCTTGAAGCAGTGTCCACCACTGCTGTCCACAATCCCATTTACTAGTCCCAAGGATATGCTTCATTGCAAGAAACCTGAAAAATATACTTTGAAAAATACAGTTATGTCCAAGAAGGCGGTGAGGAGGAGTAAAAGGGAAGGAGGTGGGTTTGGTGATCAACTACCATTCTCTGCCAGAAAAAGGAAGCTTCATTGCCACAAGTAGAAAAACATCACTTCATAAACAGAAATTAAAGTAAAAATAAATACAATAAATTCTTGGTATCGTCTGAAATCCTGAGGCCCAATTCCATCCTGATGGAGCAAAGAAAATCTAAATATTCTCTTTTCTGGACTCTAGTTGCCCTGAGAGTCAGCTTCCTCAAGTCCTATGTATTGAATGAATTGAAAAACTGCGTTTGACCTTAGATTGTCACCCACATCTCCAAGGATAAGTAGGCCAATGATCCCCCTCTCTCCCCTTGACAACACCTTAAACCGCCCTCCTACCACCCACGGTCTGCAGACACATGTGGGAAAGCATCAGTGTAGAGGGGCTATTCTCGACTTAGACAACTGCATACAGGGTGACATTTGGCAACGTCTGGAGACATCTGGTTGTCACATCTAGGGGGAGGGATGCTACTGACATCTCATGGGTAGAGGCCAGGGATGTTGCTGAATATCCTACAATACACACAACAGCCCCCCACAACAAAGAATTAACTGTCCCCAAATATCAATAGTACCCAAACTGGGGAACCTGGTATAGGGCAAATAGCAGTTGATTTGTAAATCCCTGATGTCATGTATTCATACAGGAAAAAATTTTAAGCATATACCATGTGCCAGGTACTGTTGTATATTTAGTGGTGCAAAAGCGAACAAGACAGACAGATTCCTTTCCCTCATGGCACCTACGTTCTAGCTGCTTACATATGTGATCCAGTTAACCTCTCTGAAAGTTAAGTTTCCTACCTATGAAGTAAAGGTCACTATAACTCACAAGGCACGTAGGGAGTTTAAATGAGACAACGCCTGTGTAACGGGATGTTAAAATGGTACTCTTCATGCTTCATGAGGCATGAATTCAACAGATGTTACATTCCAAAGTGAATTGGAGACAGAACACCATGGGGAAATAATGGTTACATGACTATCACAAAATGTGGGTATAAAAGAGTGGATGGATGGAGTCGTGATCCAGGAGGATTCTGCTGGAGACATTTGGAGAGGATCTTGGGGCAGATGAGAGTGCAGAGGTGTAGGAGACTGCTAAGAAGGCTGTAGGAGCACAGTCAAGATTGGCATGTGCTCCTGCAGTTGGGATGGAGACACAAGATGGGTGCGGACCCACGCATGAGAAAGTTAGAGTAACCTCGAGCTGCAAGGAAGGGGAGTGACATCTAGGAAGTAACTGCACTTCTTCCGAGAGCACATGCATGGAGCTTCAGGAGCAAATGAGATAGGATGGGAACCTGGGGTCATTTTCAAAGGAATCCTGCCCCAAAGGGCAGCCTTCGAGAGTAATAAAATCCAACAGTAATGGGTTGTGGAGTCTTCTGCTAGGGCAGAAGCCCAGGGGCGATTTGGGAGGAGACAACAAAAGGAAGCCACATCACAAGGAGTTCAGTGATAGGGTCTCAGTGGGGGAACTTCTGAAGAACTCGCAAAAGTGTTCTCAAAAGAAAGGGCAAGTTCTAATCATCCGCCAGATATGACAATCTGAGGACAACACTAGATAAGAAAGTTCTTGTTCCTCTCACCTCTCTCCCAAGCCCCTGCTTGGTGGGGTCAGAACGTTATTTCCTGAGTCTGGAGAAGGAGAAATTCCAGGCAGAATGAAAGTAGGAAGATTCCTCAACCCTCTCTTGATTTACATGAGCAGCTTAAAGCCAATGGCAGCTTGTAGAGGGCAGATTTAAAACTAAATCAAGTTCAGGAAATTAGCCAGGATAAGCTAGGCTATAATGAGGTAACAAACCCACAATCTCAGTCAATCCCAAGTCTTTATTTCTTCTCATGCGGTATATCTAAATTGTGAAAGTGGGGCTGTGCATGTGTTGGGGGCTCTGTTTCACATACTCACGCAGGGAATCTCACTGACTGAGACTCCACCTCATCAATATCAGCTCAAGAAATGACCTCCAGGGTTTCTGAAGCACAGCAAGAGAGAGCTGGAGTGTTGTGCGTGGGGTTTAATAAACTGACCTGAAATGGCATAAACTGCTTCTCTCCATATCCCAATGGTCAGAATTCAACATGGTAGCAAACTTAATTGCACTGGAAGCTGTGAAATACTATCTTCCTATGTGCCCAGGAAAGAGACAGCTGGATATGAGTGAGCACTAGTCTCCTTTCAACTTTCCAAGTTATAATTCACTGGATTGGACATTTTCAATTGCTTGAAACCAACCCAACAGGTTTTAGGCATATCCAAAGAAGTTAGGGAAACTGTGAGTTTTCATCCAGGGGCAGAGGAAAGATCACTGACACTAAATAGGTTTAAAAGGAGATAGTTAGATGCAGAAAATAAAGCAGTTTTCATTAGACTCCACAAGTCCTTCAAGTTCAACTTTCTGGTAATATAAGTATAATGCTAAGTACGTTGAGTTTCACATCCCAAAGTATGGTTTCCCTTCTTCCTTTCTCTTTTCCATGCATAATAAAGTTTCAATATCTTTCTAATCCTGATGTGAAATAAAATAATATTCTGTACTGTATCATTTTTGTAAGAGCAACACTTTCCATTTCTTTAGCACCTACTATGTGCCAGATGCTTTCCTAATGTCTTTTTTCATTTTCTCTTCACAACACTCTGGTCTGCAGCTGTGTGTTTCCACAATGAGGTTAATGAAGAAGACTCTGCACAATGTGGAGAATGTGCAAAGTCATAATTTCCTTGATCAATATTTGTACTCAAGTAATAGGCAGGCAACATCACTAGTAAGAAATACAGAATATAATTTTTATATTAGAACAAATATGAGTACATTTCTGGGGTTTTTTTTAGATTTAAAGAAATATAATTGGTATACAAATAATTGCATACATTTGATGTACATATCTTAGGGAGTTTGGACATATGCATACACCCATGATATCATCACCACAATCAAAGTAATAAACACATCCATCATCTCCAAAAATGCCTGTGTTCCTTTGTGTGTGTTTTTTGGTTTTTTGGTAAGAATACTTAACAGGAGATCTATAAATGTTTTAAAGTGTATGATACCATATGATCAACTATAGATATTATGTCATACGGCAGATCTGTGGAACTTATTCACCTTGCATTAACAGAAACTTTACATCCATTGAAAAACAAGTCTCCATTTCCCCTCCTCCCAACCTCTAGCAAATACCATTCTATTCTCTGCTTCTGTGAGTTTAACTATTTTAAATATCTCATATAAGTGGAATTATGCAGTATTTGTCTGTCTGTAAATGGTTTAGTTCACTTCATATAATATCCTCTAGGTTTGTTCAAGTTGTCATAAATGGAAGAATTTCCTTCTTTTTCTTTTTTGTGAGGAAGATTGGCCCTGTGCCAACAGCTGTTGCCACTCTTCCTCTTCTCGCTTGAGGAAGATTGTTCCTGAGCTACCTTCTCTGCCAGTCTTCCTCTACTTTGTGTATGGTACACCCAGGGCTTGATAAGTGGTGTGTAGCTCCGCTCCTGGGATCTGAACCTGCGAACCCTGGACCCCTGAAGCAGAGGGTATGGACTTAAGCATCATGCAGTCAGCCTGGCCCCAAATTTCCTTCTTTTTAAAGGCTGAATAATACGCCATTGTATGTATATTCCACATCTTCTTTACCCATTCAACTGTTGATGGGCATTTGGGTTGTTACAATATCTTGCCTATTACGAATCATGCTACAATAAACAGGGGTCTGTAGACGTCTCTTTGAGATCTTACTTTCAATTCTCTTTGATATATAACAGGAAGTGGGATTGCTGGATCACATGGTAGCTCTATTTTTAAGTTTTCAAGGAATTACCATTCTTCATTCCCACCAACAGTGTGTAAGGATTCCAGTTTCTCTACATCCTCCCCAACATATATCTTTTTTAAATATCTAACCTAACAAGTGTGAAGTGATATCTCCTTGTGGTTTTGATCTGCATTTACCTGATAATTAGTGAAGTTGAGAATCTTTTCATTTACCAGTTGGCCATTTGTGTATCTTCTTTGGAGAAATGTCTATTCGAGTCTTTGTCTATTTTTCAATTGGGTTATTTGCTTTTTTGCTACTGAATTGTATGAGACACTCACATACTTTGAATATTAACCTCATATCAGATAGGTGGTTTGCCCATATTTTCTCATATTCTGTGGGATGCCTTTTTGCCCTGATGATTGTTCCCTTTGCTGTACAGAAGTTTTTTAGTATGATGTTCTCTCACTTGTCTATTTTTGGTTTTGTTGCCTGTGCTTTTGGTGTCAAATCCAAGAAATAATTGCCAAGACTAATGTCAAGAAGTTTTTCTCTTGTATTTTCTTTGAGAGGTTTTACAGTTTTTGGTCTCACATTTAAGTCTTTAATCCATATTGAGTTGATTTTTGTGTATGGTGTAAAATAGAGGTCCTATTTCTTTTTTTTCACATGTGGATATCCAGTTTGATCTTATACAAAAAAAAAAACCCTAAATATTTCACAAAAAAATGATAGAAGTAATAAACAAACTCAAAAAAGTATATAAAAATCAGTTGCATTTCTATACACTAATGATGAACCATTTAAAAAGGAAACTAAGATAACAATCGCATTTACAACAGCATCAAAGATAATAAAATATTTAAAAGTAAATTAAGTTGACTTCTGCACTGAAAATCATAAAACACTGTTGAAAAAAATGAAAGTAGACAAAAATAAACAGAAAGATATCCTGTGTTCACAAATTGGAAGAATTAATATTATTAAAATGCCCATACTATCCAAAGTAATCTACAGATTTAATGCAATCTCTACCAAAATCTCGATGACAATTTTTATAAAAATAGAAAAAAAGAATCCTAAAATTCATTTGGAACCACAAAAGACCCTAAATAGCCAAAGTAATCTTGAGAAAGAAGAAAAAAACTGGAGGCATCACAATTCCTGATTTGAAAATTTATTACAAAGTAGTATGATACTGGCATAAAAACAGATGTATAGACCAATGAAATTTATAGACAACAGAGAGCCCAGAAATAAATTTGTGTGTATACGATCAATTGATCTTCCACAAGGGTGGCAAGAACATACAATGGGGAAAGGATAGACTCTTCAACAAATATGGATATATTTGAACAAGGGTGCATTTTTTTTGAGAAATGTCTATGTGTATTTAGTTTTTCTAGGAAGAGATGTGTCAGAAAATCATTTTGTGAAGTGAAAATCATCTTCAAATCATGGAAGGAAAAGCAAACTAGGAAGTAGATATAGAACCCCCTGATGGACCCACATGGATGCCCCCATTTCAGGAGGAGCAATCAGATTGGTGGTATTTTGAGTTTAAAAAACAAAAGCTGCCTGAGTTCCATGGCTGTGACTCTCTGGAGAGAGAAGTGAACAGGGTTTAGCCTCTATACAGAGACAGGTGTCTGAACCCCATTCAGACCCAGGACTCTTGAGACAATTGGTGACTTAGATAAGGGCATGGTATGCAGATGAAATAAGATTGAGAAAGTGGGTCAATTTCTTTAAACTCCACACCAACTGGAACAACAAAACCTCCTCCATAAGTGGACTCACAGTATCAGTTGAGACATGGAGAACCAGCTCCCACCCTGAACACAAATGACAGTAGCGAACTCATTAAACAAAAGAACCATCTCTATTGGGTGTAGATGTCTATTTGACCTCAAATACACAATATAGAGCCTGCCCAACAGCCCAGAATTTGCATTTGCTGTCTAAGACTGGCTAACCACAGTATTTGAGAATGCTGACTCTGCAAATTACTGGTGGTAGGATTTTGGTACGCATACTTTAGGGTTTATGGTTGCTAATTATTCCCACTCCTTTTCTGAACTGATTAGATCTAAACATAAGAGCCAGGAGGAAATTAAAATAGTTCACGTGGTATTAGCAAACTCGGATCATGGAATGTGCTGTGGATTCAAGGTGAAAAGGGAGCTTCCAAAACCTGTCTCCCCATGAGGGCTGGTCCTGTGAATGTCCTCATGAAAGCAGGAGCAGGGGGAAGATGAAGCTGCAGTCACCTGCAGCTGACATCCCCCTGTCCTCCAGATCTCACCAATCATGGGAGACTCAATTCTGCCCAAACGGAGGAACAAAAAAGGAGAAAAAGGGGACAGACATGTAGGTGGTGGTTCTCTTTTTATGAGTTGAAACAGGAACAAAGGGAGAAACTGACTAAACCTCAGTCTTCTCATCTTCAAAATGGAAATGAAAATAGTAAACATCTAATCTGTAGTTGTAAGGATTAAAGCAAATAAACATAACATAGAAAGTATTCATATAGAAAGACATGAATATAGAATATATTTGGTAAACATTGGCTATGACAACAATAACAAGTATAATTACAAATCATCACATCCTCAAAACTAAGTGGTGAATATTATATTTTTACTGTTGGGTAGGTGGAAATACTGAGATTCACAAGTGTTCGGTTGCATTTCTAAGGCCATGCATGTAGGGAGTCGAGGAGCTGGCTTTGGATGTTGGACGTCTAAAGCCAGAGCCCAAGTGCCTTACGTCCACTCCTGCAGGTTGTCTTAGCCACACGGTCAAGATCAGCTCCCTCACCCTCGGGAGGCCCTGTTTGTTCCCAGAACCATGCCCCAGTCTCTTCAAAGTTCTGTCACTTGTTTTTGTTCCCTCCAAAGAAACGGTGAGTGGAATGAACAGAGCCTCTAATGGCAGTGACACGGGTCAGTTCCCGTCCCTCCCCAAGCATCACGTTACTTCCATATTCTATGCACTCCTCGGAAATGTAGAAAATGTTGGAAAATACCAAAAGTATAAAGAAGAAAAAAATCAACCATAATGGACCCAACAACTTAGTGACTTGACATTTTGTTGTGTTACCCTTTGGAACTTTTGATTTGCATATTTTATTATATAGATATGAATGTCCTCTTTAAAAACTTTTTGCATCATGATCTTGTTTCAACTAAAATTATAATATAAGCATTTGTGATTACAAATTATATAAAAAGATTCCATTTAATGGTTTAATAATATCACATCATATGGAAGAACCAAACAAATTTAAAATTCAACATTTGTTTTATGTGGTGGATGTCTCCAGTTTTTCGTTAGTATAAAAACCACAGCAATGAATATTTGCTTTCATTTTAAATAATATTTTTAGGATTTTTTCTCTGAAAGTGTAATTACTAAGTCAAACAATATCAGCATTTAAAAAAAGCACAGTATTTTGTGAACAGAAAAAGAAAATAATATATAGCAAATGAGCTGAGAGAGAGAGAAGGACAGAGGAGTGAATGAAATAATCCTCTTAACTGACTGATTTGGGCCACTACTGGGCATGTTAAACAAACAATACAACTAAGTAGTTTCTATACTTTCTGGGTGTTCTTCTTCAGAGCAGTTGGGCGTGTGTCGCTCTTCGGAGGAATGTTGTTTTTAATTTAACTTCATTTTATTTTATTCTACTTTTATTTCTGTGCAGAAACCTCCTAGGCCCTCCCTCTTCCTTCCTCTCCCATTCCCTCTTCTGCCTCCTCCTGCATGTTCCTCTCCCCACCACACCAATGGTCAGACACAAGGTGCTCTCCTCCGAAGTTGTCTCAATCTACGAGCGCATTGCTCAGGGCTTCCCTGGGGCACCTGTGTTAAATCCCTCTTTGGCACTTCGCTTGTCTTAGCTGAAGAAGTGGGAACACTACCTTAGGAGTCTAGGTACAGGCAAAACTCTTACTTTTCCTCCAGCTTTTTGGGGAAATCTCCCAGAAAAGGCAGGAAACCTCATCGTTGTAAGTGGAGAAAGATAATATTCAGGAAAGAATAAGAGATTGACTAAAACAGAAAGGAACCACAAAACTCTGCTCCAGGGAAATCTCACCGATGAGAATCTGTGCCGTTATCATAATCAGCCTCAGAGCCAGCACTCGCTGAGCTTCCCCTCTGTGCTAGGGAGTCCAGAAACATCACCCCGTTTCATCTTCTCAATGACATTTTGATGCAGATCTTATTATCTTAAGCTATACACACAATGAAATTGAGACCCCAGAAGGTTCAGCAAGGTTTTCAAAGTCACTACGACTCATAGTCTCCCACATCATGTCCGTTATCCTGCTCAGCCCTGCCCTAGGTGGCTCTAGGCAGGTATCGCATCCTAGGTCAAAACCTCCCAGACTAGATTCTGGAAACCTTCATTCACCTCCCACCTTCCTGACGTAGCTCCCTCTATCTCTTTTTACCAGAGTGAAGTAACAACCCTGACTCATTCAATAGAATTTGTGAAGAAAGATTTTAATTCCAGGTCAAACAAAACCGTTAGTTTAAAAAGCCCCCAAACCAAGCAAAACTAGAATGATTAGTGTACTGATTGCTTTAGCTCTTTTCTAAAACAAGGCAAGCTATAAATACATGAAATCATGGAAGTGGTAAAAAGAACACAAACCACTAAGAACGGTATAAAACTGTGTTTTCTCAACCAATGCCTCATGGGATACAAGCTCAATGAAATTATCTTTTAAAGAAAGGATTATATGGTTACATAGTTTGGAAAATGGTCTGAGCTTAGAAATTCGTGTTGGTATTACAAAGATTCTGAGGTGTCTGGTAATACTATAGTTAACGTGGCTTAACCCAGTTAATGAAAATTCCAAACACATTTAGTCACGGAGCCATCTTTTCTTCATAATGAATGCCCTTGATAAAATATACTGTGCTATATATTTCCTGTGGAAACTCTTGGAAAATGCCAAGAGGAAGCCATTTATTTTCCCTTCTTAGCCCCTTGTTCAAACGCTTCATGTAAAACCTCAAAGACCTGCCATGTCTGTCCCCACACCACGACTAAAAGGAGACTTTGTAATATAAGTAGCAGAAGTCCACATCCTGTCTGTGTCTTTCCTCCAAGCCACTCCCATTGTTTTTTCCTGCTCTCCCTCACTTTAGCTTCTCTGACTTCTTGGCTCTTTAGTTGGGCTATTTTACTTGACTCAGCTCTTAACCCAGCTTTTTGGATGATCTGATTTGGGCTTGCCCTCTGAGCTGAGCGAGGTACCCTTCAAAAACTTATCACCTGGTCTCTGACCTGCGAGCATCATGTACTGGTTTATAGTCCATCCGACAATTCCACAAATCTTTACTGAGAGCCCGCACTGAACATACAGAGAATAATAGGACAGCCACCTAAGTTCAAAGAGTTTGTTTATAAATTAGAGCTGGCAAACTACTCCTAAGGCAGTGTAGTAGCATTATGGGAAAGGAACCACATGCAGATAAAGAAGGGTAACTCACCTAGCATTGGGGGTAGGAGAAGATTCTGGGGAAGAAACAGCACATACTCTGCACTGTGAGGGTGAATGAGAATAGCTGAGTGAAAGAACGTTGAAACGGAAGCAGAATGTAAGTGTTCCGGACAGATGGAACCACATGGATGGAAGTTTGTGATGAGAGACAGTGACCTTAGAAGAACAGAAATCAGTTCCTTTAACTGAAACACGTAGTTTGAGGAGCTAAGTAACAGGGCATGAGGGTTCAGAGGAAAGGAAAGAAAAAGTGTGCCCTGGACCAGCCACCTAGGACTGGACGATGGCCAAAGCAGCCTCCTGGGCAAGCCCTTACCTGACATCAGAGAGGAATCATCAGATTCCCTGGCTCGGTTCAGCTGCGAGCATCGATGATCTTTTCCACAGCTCAGAATCCTGCCTTTCCACCCAGATCTTCAGCCAATTTAAGTAAACTCCAGGTGCATGTTAGGAGCCTCAGCCCCACCACTGAGAACAGGAGTAAGAAGAAAAATGTGGGACTGAGGCCGGGGTTACTACAAATGTGAGATCTCTACAATCAACACTGCTCTGGGCTTGCTCTCACCCACTGTCTCATCTGATCCTGTAAGTTAAGCATTAAGATTCTCATTTATATCTGAGGATGTGGATGATGAGAGAGGTTAAGTAACTCCCCTAAGGATATATAGATTATAAATCACAGTTAGAATCCCAATACTGCTCAACCGAAACCCATCCTCCTTCTGTCACACTGCCTTGCTTCAATGCATGTTTGTTTCCTGGTTGGTTTATTAATAGCAGCAGTAGCAATGTAACAGCATCTAACACTGATTAAATGTCTTCTTTGGACCTGGACTTTTATTAGGTGTTTTGTATTCATCATCTCATTTAAGTCTAACAACAGCCTATGAAATCAATACCGTTATTCTTAATTTGCTGAAGATAAACCCATAGTTGAGAGAAGGTGATTTTTCTGAGGCAAATGGTTATTACATGGAGAAAGTAAGATTAGAATTCGGGTTCTTCTAACTCCAAACTGCATGTTCTTTCCATAACCACACTGCCTCTGGATTAAATAAATGAATGAACAAAGGAATAATGAAATGCATGGATGATAGCACCAGTCTTTGCATTTTTTGTAAATGAAAGGCACTGAATTTTCTAATTGAAATAAAATGCCTTTTCTACTATTTTTTGAAAATGAAGAAATTTCCAGCAAAAACGATTAGGGGTGCAGTGCAATTGTCTAGAAATGTCCATTACAATACAAGAGGCACAGGTGCCAAAGGATCCTATAGTCATCATGGGTTTCTTTTATTTTATTTCAAGGTAGATAATGAGCATCTCATTTATTCCAGGCACTTTTGTTGATGGCATACTAGTTGCAATAAAATCTGAAAAGTAAGATCAATTTTATGAGCAATTAAATGGGGTCTCTCCAGAGGTAATTAATTTTATGATGGAGGTTGAACAAGGTGACAGGAGAGCCTGTTTTAGATGCATTGATGATAGGGAGGAATAATGGCTCATCAGCTATGAAATGGTTCCAAATTACCTTGCTTGCAGGTCATTATTTATATTTCAAGTCTGCTGCCCTGTTTGCATCATGAAGGGAGAGCATATTGTTGTCCATAGTGTTCTAGGGAGTGAACCCGACTTGCTCTTGTGAGTGTCATGGAAACCTGAACTTGTTAGGAAACTGGACTTCTGTGAGACAGGTCTCCTTTTGATCTGCTGTTGAAGGGACAATGAGACCATTTATCAGAGAAATAAACTGGTGCTATCTGAACTTCGGAAATTGATAGCAAACAGCTGAGAAACAGGTGTTTGGAGGTTATGCCCCTAGTAGAGTTAATTAATCCATGCATTCATTTAACACATATTTATTGAGAATGTTCTCCATGTCAGTCACTATGCTAAATATTGGGGATATAAAGTAAAATCAACATAATTATTGAGGAGCTTGTGAATCTGTGATAGAAGCTATGTTTCTCTTTGGGACGATTCAAAAACTTAAAAAAAATGCCCTTGAATAGACTTGACCATCTCGAAATCCAGTAATTACAAAACACATGAGCAATGTGGCTTACTGCCAAGGTTATTGATAATGCATGCCTTTGTCCTTAGAATGGTGTCCCTGTTCCAAAGAGAGGCAAGTTTAATTGTGATGATCAGGGACAGTATAGCACAATAAAAAATGCCAAAGGACATTCTACTCACCGTAGTTTATCAAAATACTATCAATCCTTCATGTCTTCTTCTTGAGGCTTTCTTTTTGTCTGAGTTTTCAGAGCACTTACTCTACACCCCCTTACTATGTCACCAAGCATGGACAGAACATGGACCTCAGAGTCAAACTAATCTGTCAAACCTCAGTTGTCCTAATACTAGCTTTGATTTAGGCAAGAAATTTCACCTGGATGACCCTCCCTGTCACCCACTCTGAGGGCTCTATGGTTAAAGCTTTTGAGTGAGAAAAACCCAAATTGCTAAAGGGAAAATAAATGAAGAAAAGTTCCATTGGGTTGCATAAAGTTCAAGTGGAAATGGCTTCAAGGACGGTTGTATTCAGATTCACAGATATTCCAATGATTCAATTTCACATTTTCTCCATCACTGCTTTGTTTGGCTTCATTTTCTTTGTTTTTCTCCAGCAGGGCTTCTGAGATGGTGACCTCTGATATTCCACATTCACATTATCCCTATTGCCTAGAATCCCACAAGCAAAAAGACCTCTCTTTTATTTGCTCAGAAAACATTTCTGGAATTCATTCTGATTAAAAAAAATGGGGTCCCATGTGCCACATCAAATCAACCTCTGTGATTGGTCAGTTCTCAGTCATATGACCACCCCTAGAAGTGGTGAGATTAATTCCATAGGAATTCCATGGACATGGAGAAGGTTAATTTCTCAAAGGGAATTATGAATGTTGCTTACAAAAGACTGAGGCATAATTTACTGGGCAAACACAAAGAGCAAAGTCTGCCTATTTGTTTTCTGCAAATTGAGCATTTGAGCTTCATAAAGTTGCTGGGAGAATTAAAGTCAATGAGTGCAAAGGATCTTAGTGGAAAGCACAGAGTAGGTGTTCAAAAAGTCTGTTCTCTTTCCCTTTCTTTAAAAATGAAATGTGTTGTTTCATGCTTTCTTGTCTCTCCAAACAGGAGCCAGGGGATCTTTAGTTAAGGCACCAACTTCTGTGTATAGCTTTGTCCAGCTAAATGAGTCTGGTGACTTACACTGAAGGATAGGTGAGTATCTTCAAAAGAAAAGTGTTTATGAAAGCACAGACTGGCACTCCCAGGAATCTGCAGAGATTTCTTGGATAAGATCATGCATGCTGATACAGCTGACTTAACTGGTCCTGCTAGTGGCCACCTCATGGTCCAAGAAGAAAGAGCTCTCATTCCCACAATGGGAATAATGCAATTGGAAAAAAGAGATTCAAAACTCATCTCCAACCCCAGCAAAGTCATATATGACACAGCAGCTTCCCTGAAGGCTTGACACACAAAAGTTGTGATGAACAATCACATAGTCACATGTTCTCTTAGCCAGCCAAGGAGGAATTCAAACTAGGAACACGTCTGGCTGTACCTATATAAATATGGCCAGTCAAGTAGAGCAGTCTGTGGTTAGGAAAAAGAAAAATCCACGTGGCTCTCTCGAACAGACCTAGCTGGACTTTGAGACATGTTTTCATGGCCTGAGTTTGGTAATCTAAGCTTCTGGCTTCAGAATCTCCTACAAGAACTAATAACCATTTTGTTTCTGGTAATCACTTGTGTTACAGTTGGCTAATGACTCTTGTTCAGAGTCTTAATTGCAACTGAACAGCCATTCCTATACCAGATGATTCAGCAATCTATCCTGCAACCAAGAAGGAAGAGGAACTAACTCCAGCCCAGTTGCTGAAAACATTCTCTGAAAACCTCATGACCAGCAGAAGATGGCAATAATGAAGATCTGGATACCATGAATAGATGCCGGTAGCCTGACTTAATCTTCCCTTGGCCAAAGGAGGGGACTAAAAGAAAAAGGAGCCGCGACAGCTTTCAGCTTTTAGCTGCAGTGGCACTAACTAGACTATAGGTGACCCAATTTTTTCCTCTTATCTCTTAGATAAAAATTAGTGCTATCCAATCATAATATTACTCCAAACTCCTGACAGCAACATATGAGCAAATTCTCACTTCCTTGAACTTTCCCTCAAATGTCCTAACGCAAGCCCAAATCTTGTAGCAAGTCCCTCCTAACATCATTTCACTCAAAGTCCCCTTGGTTCCTTAAGGTGTGCTGTGTCCCTTTTTTCAGAAAGTCATAAATGCAGCATAGACAGAACATGGTGTGTTCCTTGTGGTCTTCAGCTGGAGGACGTGGATACCTTTATTGAGCACCTGGTAGATGTTAGTCACTGTGAGGATTTATGAATATATGGATGGATTACATCAATGGGAGCCACTCTTAAGAGTCTGGACTCCAGTCTCATGGGCACATATATTTACCAATCCCATCCTAGCAGCATCTGTGGTATCTCTAGGATAAATGTTGGGTGTATACAGTGCTTTTCTGGATAAAGTTATGTTGATAGAACCTAATTTTGGTGGAGAGTGAGAATGGTTTCCACAAATGAGGACAGAACTCCAAGAAAGAATCCTCGCCTCAGAAAGGAAGACTTCAGCACATCGGAGATAGAGATCCTGCCTCTCCATGTGGCGTTGGGCCTCCCTCTTGTAGGCCTAGTCTGCCAGGACTGTAGATACCTAGGCTCTGGGGAGAGGACACCTGCCATATGAGAGGGAGTCTGAGATTTGAGAGAAAACTCTAGCCCATAAGCCCTAGAAAACAAGCCATATGTTGAAAATCAGATTCACCATGTTTTTTGTGATTATGGGTGTTCATTTGTTGGTTAACACCATGCTTTTAGTAAACTTTCATTTCAATGTATCATCCTTGTGGCTAGCCCCATGGCCAGGTGGTTGGGTTCACACACTACACTTCAGCGGCCCGGGGTTTGCCAGTTTGGATCCTGCGTGCAGACCTATGCACTGCTCATCAAGCCATGCTATGGCAGTATCCCACATAGAAGAACTAGATACACCTACAACTAGGCTATACAACTATGGGCTTCAGGGAGAAAAAAAAAAGGAGAAGATTCACAACAGATGTTAGCTCAGGGCCAATCTTCCTCATGAAAAAAGGGGAAAAGATTAAAAAAAAGTGCCAGCCTTTTTTCCACTATATAAGCAGTTTTACCAAATGTCCATCACTGAAAGAAGCAGAACTGTCCCCTGAGGCCAGTGTGGAAGTAGAGGCAGCAGAATCCAGAGCCCCCACACAATGATGTCTCTCAGGGGCAACTTTGAGGATGTTGGTTTTAATTGTAAGAGAAATGGCAGCTCCTTTAGGGCGTGCCTTTGCTGGTTTTAAAGGAGTTTTGTCCTGAGCCCAGTAACTGCTCCACCTTGGGTAATTTGCTAGTACTTGGAAAAAGATGAGGAGGGAAAAGTCTGTGGCCTGAGGAATTCACAGAGAGCCAGCCTACAAAGGATCCAGCAGTGGGAGGAAAGCTGAGGGTTAACTTAAAGCAACTCAGTAACCCTAGACCCTGTACACTCAACCCAGTTTCCACCTGCCTCCCTCATCTTGGGACACTGAAAGTCATCGCCTAAGTACCCTCTGTCTTGCTAAGAAGGAAAATGTCTCTCTGTGAGTGTTTTTGTCACTTCCTTTCTGTGCTAATCTCTCTGCCTGTCACACGTAGGTAGCAAGTCATTGCAGAGTTATGATCTGTAAGTCCAGAAATGTCTAATGCAGTTTGAGCAAAGAAAATACTGAGAACTCTTTGCTACTTACTGGGTAGGATTATGGTGTGTGCAAGGGGTTTGCAATATTCCAATGTCTCAGAACTACAGGGAAGGATTCATCAAGGTCAGCGTGGCTTTTCTTCTCACAGAACTAAGTAAAGCAGGCCTTAGAGTTTCACTGGGAGGAAGCCTCCTTGACAGGATATTAACATCAGTAGCTCTGTTGTCTCTGCTGCCCCCGAAATAATTTTACATCTTTTATTTACTGCAGTGTACTAGTTTTTGTGCACCTATTTTGTGCCATCTTTTGTATTTGGGCCTCTGGGAGACAGTGATGCGTTGGCCATGTGCTCAGCCCTGAAGAGGCAGAACCAGCTGGTAAACCCTGTGGCCATCCTTCCATCTTTCACACTTCGCACATCCCTGCTGTCTCAAGGGAGGGCAGCTTTTCATGGACAGTGTCCTCTCATTTCTGCTCACCCTGGCTCAACTCCAAAATTAATCACAGGTTGGACCCCTGTCCCCTCCGCTGTTAACGCCCTGGTTTCGGCTCCCGTTCTCTTCCTTTCGAAGAACAGAAAAGTCTTCCACATGACCTTCCTGCTGCCACACTTGTGAGCCTGCAATCCTCGATTCGTTCTGCACACAGTAGCCAGACTAAGGGTAGCTTCAGAGGAGCTTGACTCAAGCCAGCTCACAAGCGAGCTGATGGAAGGAGGGGTGTGACCTTTCCTGGGGATAAACATCATCTTTTTCACTCCCTACAACATGTTACACAGAATGTCCGCCATATGACTAAAAATTAGGAATTTATAAAAAAAGCAAGACAATGTGACTCATGATCAAGAGAGAAATTAGTCAATAGGAGCAGACCTGTGTTGGCCCTAATGTTGGCATTAGCACATTATGACTTCAAAATAAGTGTGAAAAATATATTTAAAAATCTAATGGGAAAAGCTGACATATTTAGGTCAGCTATAGACAAATTTCCTCAGCTTTTGTTTATCTGAAAATATCTTTATTTTGCATTTCTTTTGAAGAGTAATTTTGCGGTATGAATTGCTCTAGGTTGACTTGTTTTTTCTTTTGGCTGCTTTAAAGATGCTGCAGTTCGACTGTAAAGTGCATGTGTGCGATTTCCTTTGTATGTATCTTGCTTGTGATTTGCTCAGCTTCTTCGTTCTGTGAGTTGATGTCTTCTAAAGATGTTGGAAAACTCTCCACTTTTTTGGAAACTCTCCAATTCTTTCCCTTCTTTCCTTCTGCAATATATCATTAATACTGTTCCGGTGGTCTCAGATATGGGACTCACTTTTATTTCATCTCCCTTTTCTCTTTGTGTTTTATGTTGGGTAATGTCTACTGATCTGTCTTCAGGTTCAATGAGCCTTTCCTTTGATGGGCCCATGCTGTTTTGAAGCCCATGAAATAATATATATTTTTCATTTCCATCATTCCATTCAATTGTTTTATTAATATCACCTCTCTGCTGAAATTCTTCACCTCTTTGCTGAAATGCTAAAAGATGCCATATGAAAGTTGGATCAACACGAAGGAATAAATGTAATGAAAGGGTCAATATACCTTTTTATTATACACACACACACATATATATTTATATAATTTCTTTAAAGACTATTGACTGTTTAAAGTTAGCATAATAGCAATGTTAATGTTTGCCCGTAGCATAAAATATTCAACAATCAGGGTGAGAGGAGCGCTGAGACTAGGGTGAGGTGAGGGAGGCAGCAGGACACAAAATTTGAGGAGGCATTCACCCTCAGGGTCGTATTTGCACCCTAGGTCCCTCACTCACCTCACCCTTGTCCTGACCTTGGGTCAAGTAAAGTATACCATTGTAAGCATCTTACATTTTTCAAGAGGCAGTGTAATTTCATTTGAAGAAAAATGTGACAAGTTAAGCATGCATGTTGTAATATCTAGAGCAACCATTACACACTTGAGGTATAAATCTTGTGTTTACCTCTTATAGGTCAGCGAGGTAAAATGGAATACTAACAAATAAACAATTCCAAAACAGAAGAAAGCGATGGAGAAGCAGAGGAACAAAAAGTAAATGGGATAAATAGAAAACAAATAACAATTATGTAGAAGTAAGCCCAAACATATAAGTATTTATATTAAAAATAAAAAGGCAGAAATTGTGCAATTGGATACAAAACAAGACTCAGTTACATGTTGTTAACAAGAAACTTTAAACAGTTTGATAATAAAAAGGTATAAAAATATATATTGTAAAAACATTAAGAGTAAAAAAGATGGTGTGACTATATTAATACTTATCAGACTATACTTCAAATAAAAAGTATTACTAAGTGATGCATTCACAATAGTTAAAGATTATATTAATCAAGAGAGTACAACTTATAACATGTATTAAATTAATAATAGAGTTTCAAAAAGTTTTACAGAGCAAAAATTGATAGAACTAAAGGGACATATAGACAAATCTACAATCGAGGACAGGGATTTCAATTTTTTTTAATAATTGATAGAGTGCACATGAAACATATTAACAACATCAAAACTTGTAGTATTTTGCTAAAGCAGTATTTAAAGTAGGTATTAATAATATAAATGCCTGCAGTAGAAAAGAACAATGGTGTAAAGACAATAGTCTAAGATTATAACTTAAGAAACACACAAAGAAAGCAAATTAAACACAAAATAAAACAAAGGAGGCAATAAAAATTAGTGGAAATTAATGAAATAGAAATTAGATAAAAACAGAAAAAAATCAAAAGTCATAGCTGGTTATTTGAAAAGGTTAATAAGATTGATAAAACCTTAGCAGGCTGATCAATAAAAGAGCGAGAAGCCAGAAAATATCCGTGTAACTTGTGAAAGAAGCAAGAAAAAACCTGAGCTTGATAAACAGGTGTACAGCTCAGTATGTAGCTCCACGTCACAAATGGAAGCTGGCTGCATTACAGCCTCACTCAGAGGTAGTCTTGTGAAACAGTGATAATGCAAAGTTTTCCCAATGGGTAGAGCTGTAGGCAGCAGACCACGTCATCCATTTTGTGTGGAAGGAGAAGTGACCAAAGTTGGAATATATATGGATGCATTGGCAGTGATGAATGGCCTAGACAACTGGTCAAGTGCTTAGATAGAAATGATTGTAAGATTGAAGGCAAAGAGTTAGGAGTAAAGGTATATGGTGGATATATGGGAGAGGGCATGAAGTCTGAAGATCTTTGTATTGCATGTTAGTGCTCACCAGAGAGCATTCACCATAGAAAAGATCGTAAGTAAGTAGATAAACTAATTTGGCCAGTTGAAACAGCCAGCCTCTGTCAGTAGTCATGCAAAGGATGACATAAATGGCACAACAATTCAATATCTACAGTGGCAAAAGTGGAAGCTACACATTGGCCCAACAGTATGGACTTCGATTCCCAACGCTGGTCTAGCTATTCCCACTGCCAAATGTTCAGCCTATTAACAACAGAGACCAAGTCTGAGTTCCCAATATGGCACCATTCCTCAAAAAACTAAATGACCACTTGATGTCAAGTTCATTCTATTGAGCCATCCTATAAGGGCCAGTGGTTCGTTTTCAAAGGAATAGACATATGTTCTGTGTATGGATTTGTCTTTTCTGCCCATAGGGCCTCAGCCACTATCACCATCCAAAGCCTTATCAAGTATTCACTGCACCAGCATGGGATCCCACACAAAGTCAGAGCAGGGGACTCAGTTTTTAACAAAAGAGGTATAGGAGTGAACCAATGAGCAAGGGATCCAGTGTGATATTACATGCTGTATTACACTGAAGCTGCTGGCCTAATGGAGCTCTAGAATAGCTTGCTGAAGGCACAGCCAAAGCATCAACTCAGAGGTAACACTCTGTGAGAATAGGATGCCATCTTTCAGCATGCAGAGCATGCTCTACATCAGAGACCTCTATATGGAGCTGTGTTTTCAATAGAAAGGATGCATGGGTTCAGAAACCAGTTGATGGAAGCAGGTGTGGCCTCACTTACCATCACTCCCAATGACCACTGAGGGAATTTGTGCTTCCTTTCTTTGCCACCCTAGGCTTCTGATTGAGAGCTCCTGGGTGTCAAAGGGAGTGCACCTTCATCAGGGTCACAGCATGAGCCTGACTGTATTGAAAGGTATGACTGCCACTCTTTTTACCATGGATGTGCAGCCAAGAAAAGGAGTCATCATCTTGCCAGCACTAATGGACTCTGGTCATCAGGATGAAGTTAGGCTGCTGCTACACAGGAGAGGTAGGAAGGAGTTTGTGTGGAACCCAGGTGAGCCATTTGAATGCTTCTTTGTAGTCCTTTGACCAATTGTGATTAAATGGACATGAATAGCAAGCCCAGTCTGCAAAGGATATGATGACAGGGGCTTTGTGATGAGGGTCTGGAAAATGCTACCAGATATGCCCTCAAGGCCAGCTAGGGTAGTAGCTGAGAGAGGAAACTAGAATTGATAGAGGAGAATGACAGTAAATGTCTATTGAGGTCCGAGGCTAAATGGAGTGGTGTGGTTATACTTCATCCCGCTAACTCCTCTTCTAAGTTTCTCCTCTGATAGAGGGACCCTTGAAGCCCTAGGGGAGTCGCTCCTGAATGTTTATGAGGGAATGGAATTGGGATTTGAACTGTTGTAGTGATGGAGATCAACCCTTCAAGAGAGTAGTTTAAGTCTGGCTTGGGGTGGGAGATCGGGAGCATTGAGATCGACAACTTCCAGCAGTCAGCTTCTTCAGGATCTGCCTTAGCTGCAGAGATATGCTTTGCACCAGCCCATGCCCTTCTCAGAGGTGCCTGGATCTGGTGTGGGAATGAGGTAGGAGTATAGAAGCTCTGTCACTTTACCAAGTGAGACAACTCTGATGGACAATATTTGCTCCAGAGCTCTTCAGTAGATTGGATGAGGCTTTGTTGGGGTCTGAATTGCTGTTGGCCATCTCCCTCTGCCCAATTCTACTTCTTCTCCATTGCTTTCCTGGATGCTGATTCTTAAGTCTTTCATACTCAAATTTCTTGTCCCTTCTCCAAGAGAAACTATAGTAGTTTTCTATTGCTGGTGTAACAAATTGTCACACACTTAGTGGCTTAAAACAGTACATATTTGTTATCTCAGAATTTTGTAGGCTAGGCATCTGACACAAGTCTTACTGGGGTAAATTCAAGGTGTCAGACTGGATTGCTTTTCTTTCTTAAGGCTTTAAGGGGAGAATCTGTTCCCCTGCCTTTAGAGGCCACCTACATTCTTTGGCTCAGGGCCCCCTTCATCCACCTCTAGAGCCAACAAAATTGCAACTCTCTGATGTTTCTTCATTAGTAATATCTCCCTCTTGTTCTAAACTCAGCAGGGAAGAGTTATTCAACTTTAAAGACCCACCCAGAAAATCTAGGATAATCTTCCATCTCAAGGTTCTTAACTCAATCACATCTGCAAAGTCCCTTTGGCCATGCAAGGTAACATACTCACAGGTTCCAAAGACTAAACATGGACATCTTTGGGGGGCCATTATTATGCTTACCAAAGAACCCGACACTCTCATGATTGTTTTAGCCTTCACATTTTTATCTCTAGAGTTATGTGAAAGATTAATTAGCTTCTGAAGTATCTTTCAGATCTAATAAACCAAAGACTCAGGAACTTGTGAACCTCCCTAAATTGTACAAAGAGTCTCATTTGCTGGTGCATATGTACTTTTCTCTGAAGGTGGGATGACAACAGCAATAAACTATCTCCCAAGATTATCTGAGTTTAAGAACCACTGCTCTAAATCCATTCTCATCATTGGCAAATGATTCAAATAATATTTCACAATGACTAAAGGACATCAAGTCATCTTCATATGCGAAGCTCAGCTTCAAAGAGCCTCTGTAAATGTGGATGAAGGCTGTGTTAGAAGACAGGCACCTATGCAGCTAACATTGTCTTCGTAGTCAACATTTATTGGCTGCTCACAGGGATCCAGTAGTGATTGTACTTAACATTTTACATAGACTGGTTACACAGATTGGTTAACCTTGATTTTTTGAACAGCTCTGCAAGATATTCATTTTAATTATCCCAAATATACAGATGAAGAAAACGAGACTTAAAAAGGTTCAGTAATTTTCCTGAAGTTACATAAGTGGGATTTATACAAGCAGTCTGATTTCAGAGCCCACACTCAACATGATGCCACTATTTCTAGAATTTGGTTGATCCCAGGAATCTACTGGAATGGTGTTAAAATAAACACACAGATGGACTTATTTCCTAGACTTACTCAATGCCTACTTCATCAAAACCTTCACAGTAGCTATCTGGAGATTTGTATTTTTAAGAGTTTCCCTAAGAAGAGCTGAAATTCAGCCAGATCTCTCTGGTGTGGTTATACCATTTGTAAAGACAGTGAAATAATTCCATCATATTTGGTCAATAGCCTCTGCCCCAAACCCCTGAGTATCCCTCCTCATCTAACCACCCTCCTTCCCTGGATCCTCTTACTTTCTCAGGGTCTAGTAAGTAACAGGCGAATGCTCAGTTCATCAGGGTACCTCCAGACCCAGCTGCAGTGATATAGTAGCGTCCACCAGCATCCCACCACGACCACCACCCCACCAGATGAGTGTTATGATGAGGCAAGTTTAGGAAGCCATTAAGAGTTCAAGGAAGGTATTCGAATATGTGTGGCTTTTGAAGGCAGCATCAAATAGATCCAGGTTCAAGTTCCAGCTTCACTATCAACTTAATCACCTTAGATGAAGCTCTTCATGAATCTGAGATTGTTTCTTCACCTGTGAGAAATAAGGCAACAAGACTTTAAGGTTCTCATGAGCATTGGACAAGCTAATTATGTGAAAGCACTATATTAAGTTTAAAACACTCTACAATTGCGAAAAGCTTCTACTTTTACTCTTAAAAGGGGGAACCTAAAGAAGCATTTATCTAATGAGATAAACATATGAACCCATCTGTATTTCAAAGGCCACTCTAAACTACCAAATATCTTCTCTTGGCAAGTAAAAGGCTTTGTCACCAGAATCTCTGGGTCTTTCAGTTGAATCCACTCTTGCTTTGGAGATTAACCAACTTTTCTTCCTTGCCCAATGGAAGAAGTCTTGCACATTTTGAGAACATTGAATATATGGCCCCTACCTTTAGTGCCCTGCATATTTCCAAGCTGATAATAGATTATTAGAAATGTTTGTGGAAGACATTTCTGTTGAAACACTATTTTTCCAGTGATTAACCCAATGTCTTGCACATATGTACTTTTTTTTACATTTACATTTACTCTCATACTATCTCTTTGTCAGATCTCACACTGACACTGTGATGTAGGCAGGGACACTAATACTTTCACACAAAGAAGCATTAGACTGAACATATTCCTGCTAGGAGTCAAGCATCATGCTACTAATGGTTTGAGGATATAAACTGCAGATAGCAGATTAGATAGATAGATAGATAGATAGATGATACCTACCTACATACATACATATGCAGATGTGTATATGTGTGAATGTGCATGTGCACACAGGCATAAGTATGTTTTTGTGCATATCTGTCTACCTACTCAACAATAAGCCAACATTAAATAGTTACTCTTCTAAAATCACAAAGCAAATGGCATGACTAGACTCCCACCCAACTACCAACTATTCTGATTTATCAGTTTAGTGTTCTTTCCTCACACCTTAAATGTGCTGCAAAATGCTAAGGGAATAGCTATATCACTGATAAATGGTCAAAAAATGTGGCTCCTTGGGTGTTATAGCCCAATGCAGGTACTAGAGCCTGAGGGAGAAATTCTAAAATGGTGGACATGGATAAAATGGCAGGTGGTTCCACTGGGGAGGCAAAGTAGCTCTTTCCCCAAGGGGCTAAAAATGATAGCCATTCTTCCCACATCATTGACTCAAAAGACTATAATGAAACTATAATGATCCATCATGTCAGGGAATATTACTGTTTAGGGAGTTCTTGATCCATGAGCTGTTGGCACAGCGTGCTATGAGGAACCATTAAGGCACAACTTGTCAATGTGCACAATATTTGGGGAACCACAGCTCCCAAAAGGATCAGCTTTTGCCTGCTAACTCAGAGTGCTACATTGCTGAAACACAAAGTTAAAGCTAAAGTGGAAGAGATGTTGTAGTGGGAATAAAACCACTACAATAATAATAAGTCCAATAGACCTGGCTTTGCATCCTGTTCCACCAACTTAAGGTTATGATATTGGGTTAAGAATTTAAGCTTAGTTTTCCTCATCAAAAAGAAAAAAAAAGAAAGATAACTGAATTAGATTAAATTGATCTATAGAGTTTAGGTACTCAAAAAAGTAAAGTGTCTCTCCTATTTTCTACCATGAATTTGTAGACACACATCTGAAAGAGTTGCTGTGCTCACTGTTCCTACTTCCTTATCTCCCAATCTCACCTGACCTTCTTCATTCAGGGTTTCATCACCAACATTTCACTGAAATAACCTTTGAAACATCAGTGGTGATTTCCATATTGCCATATCTAATGACTGAGTCTCCCTTTTCCTTTAACTTGGCTCACCAGCCCATTTCACACAGCTGATCACTCTACTCCTTGAAACACTTTCAGCACTTGATTTCCAGGTGCTGCAACCTACCCTAGCTGTCTGTCTATCTCACTGGGCACTCTTTCTGCATCTCCTTTTCTGAATCCTTCCACCTTCCTGACCTCTAAATAGTGGAGACCCCTAGAGCTCAGTCATTGGACTTTTCTCTCTCTTGACATTCACTCCCTTGATGATCCTACCCAATCGTGTGTCTTTAAGTAACATACAGACACAGCTAATGGTCAACTTTTCTCTCTAGTCTATACTGTCCAGTATTCCCATTGTTGCATTTGGTGACCTTTTACCCACGCATTACAGGCGACAAACTAACAATATCCTTGGTTCCTCTATTTATTTACAACCCACGTACTATCTACAAATAATGTCTTCCACTTATGCATTTAAAACATCCAGTAAAAAAACCAGAGCTACTCATCACTCCCATTGCTGTTACCCTGGCACAAGCTTCTATCATCTCTCATCTTTCTGCATCAATGCCATACTCTCTGAATTGGTTCCTTGCTGGCACGTTTTCCCTCTACAGACAAGTTCCAGAGCATTCTTTCAAATTATCAATCTTTTCACGTCATTTTCCTGCTCAGAACATTTACCATTAGAATAAAATTCAAAATCTGTAAAATATATTACAAGGCCTTACATCATGCTACATAATCTTGTCCCTCTGTGTCTCGCCCTACTCACCTACTACGACCCCATCTCGTAGTCACTGCACCATCATCATGGCAGCCATCTTGGTTTGATTTTAAAATGTCAAGCCTGTTCCCACCCCAGAACTTTCTACTTGTTCTTCCTTCTGTTTAGAACATTCTGTTGCATGGCTTTCTCTCTCAGTTCATAGGTTTCCAGGGTAATTTCAGGTCCTCAGAGAAGCCTGCTCTCGCGATGCTAACTAAAACAGACTTCTGCCTTCCACCACACTCTCCTCACCATTGTCACTCTTCAAGCTACTTCTCTGCTTTATTTTTCATTGCAATCATCTCTATCTGAAATTATATTATTTATCGATCATTTGATATAATAGTTTAAAATAGTCTATTACTTCTATCTCCCCACTCCCATAATGATGTAAGCTCTTAGAGGGAAGAATCTTTTTGTTTGTTGTTGTTCTATATTATGTCCCACATGCTTTGGACAGTTTGGATCACAATAAGAGTTATATATACACATATAAATATACACACACCTAATATATTTAGATTTAGATTCATATTCATACTCCTGTTGAATAAATGAATGAATGAATACCTCCACAGACACTGAATGTTTGGAAGTGAACAAGCTGAGCTATGTCTACAGCGTGTTGCCTTCCCTGACCACTCTGGGTAATTGGAACAGCTCCAGAATGTCAATCAAGAATTCTCTGGGCAGCAGCTAACAAGGAGCAGACCTCTATCCAACAACAAGACCTTTTGGAATCAGGTCTCAGTGGGCCCTTCTGAAATAACACAGATACAGTGCAGTAAAAACAGCCTGCAGAAACAGCATTTATAACTCTGTTTACAACCAAAGTCTATCACAGGAAATGCCGAGCAAACACATATAAATAAAAAAGAATTCTCAGATTTATCTGCTGAGACTGTAACAACCTAAAAAGGTTTCTCTAGCAAAAACAGGGCAGGCGGGGAGGATAAAACCACCCTCAATTTCTTCTTTTCAGCTCACATATAAAGGCAATTTCTCCTTGTTTCCAGCTAGGGCCTTCTCTGATCACACATAAGTGGTTCTAACTACCTATGATTGGAGATAAGAAGGGAAGGAACCATATTTTTGCATTGTTAAATTCTCCATGGCACATGGTACAAATTGGCCTACCTGGTCCTCGGGTTTGACATTCCTCTACTCCCACCATTGATGTACCATCACTTGAAGGCCCAGACACCAAAATTTCAAAAGAAAGAAAGAAAGAAAAAGAAAGAAAGAAAAAAAATATATATATATATGCATGTGTGTGTGTGTGTGCGTGCTTTAGTTAAGAAGAATTTTTTTTAGAAAACACAACTCTAGTTACCTCAGTTGTCAGCTCATTTTCTGCTACATTAGCCTTATGTACCCTAGTTCTATTAACTACTCTCTAATCCCCTTCTTTGTGCTTGAGTTCCCAAACCCTCAATACTCTCAAGATACATATAATATCTCACCCATAGGATTTCTATGCTAGGCATGGTGTCGATATTCCTAACTGTTGTCTGGACTCATATTTTGCCTGTCACCCTTAGTCTCCAACACAACCTAGAAGTTGTGATCTCTGTGCCCTGCTCCACTTCAGAATCTGGTTTGCCTCAGTTTATCAAGAGGGTACCGGATACCAGGCCCTAAGTGGCAATGGCCCAAGATACAGCACTGAAAATTCCAAGTCACGGGTTATCCTAGAAAAGAGAAAAGCTGTGGGTTGGGAAGAGTTAAGGAGACTACAGTAATGGCACAGCAGGAGAAGATGGGATTGTGAAAGTTAGTTTGGGGGAAAATAGGAAAAGTAAAAATACTCTCGGCCTTGCCATATATCTCTGAGTCTGTTGGGATTGGGGAAGGGACAGTGGGTACTCAGGTCATAATGGAGACAAGAGAGAGAAATTCAACAAATGGGTACAGAATGAATGGAAATTAATGAATAAGTGCTCATTCACCAAAATGTACATGTTTCCTTTGACCTATAATATGCTGAGGACAATGCTGGGCTCGAGTGAGATAACGCAGCCCCAGCCATCATGAGAACAGAGTTGGGTTGAGGTGGTAACTAATAAGAAAACTGACAATTTTAATATCGTTATCTCCAGCAAGATTTTATTATGTACAGTGCTGCTGAGGATTTCTATCCAATATAATAGGCTGAGCTGACATGAGAATTCTTTTTCTCTAAACTAAAACAAATAGAATCCTGGATAAAACCTAAGCAAAATTTATTATTTTTTCATACATAAAGTGAGATTAATCCAATAAAGAGAGGAAGAGTAAACACGTCGGTGAGGAGGTAACAAAACTAAAGGACTTATGGGAGAATCAAGACAAACTATGAAGTCCACACCTGGGGGATAGATCTTTAACATCAGCAAAGCTTGTGAAGTCCAAGCCATGGTCCTTGTGCACCCCCAGAGCTATCTGCTAGGGAACCAAAAATATAAATGGCCATTCTTTACATGAAACAGGGAACAAGAACTCTACCTACTGGCCAAAGAAAGTGGCAAGAAAGTATACAGACATGCCTGATATGACCAAAGCTCAGGCCTGCCCTCTAAGAGTATATGGCCTATATATTAAATAAATTAACATTTTAAAACTTCTCCAGGTTCAACAAAATCCATTCTCTCCCAAATCTCTGACATAGATGTAGACACAAACCTGTCTGAATGGATGCTCCACAATTGGGTGTCCAGATAGCTCTCCAACAGACCCAACATCCACTGAAGGGGAGCTTACAGGTAGAAATTATAAACCACAAAAGAACAGCAACCACCAGGAGGGACCTTAGCAAAAGCTACAAACAGGAAGAACTAGAGATGACATATTTATTTAGTCAATGAAGGTTTATTGAGCACCGGCTACAGACAAAGCACTATTCTAGGCACAGGAATATATCAACAAAGGAGACAGACAAAAATCCCTGCCTTCATGAAATTTATATTGCATAAGAAAGGTACTTGAAAATAAGCACCCAAGTAAGAATTCACAACTAATGAATTACTTATAAATTATTTATTTCCTCCAAAAAGTCCAGGGAGTCACATTGCTCTCAAAAATTCACCAATTCTTCAGCATCTTTCATTCATTTCTTAAGATGGAAAAGTTATAGCATAATAATATATACGATTTAGTTACAGTTCAATTCTGATGATACAGCCCAGGCATTTGGATTTGGCTATTTCCTCTGCTTCTATCATTGACCATCTCTTACATTTGGGACAGAAGTATACATAGGGATTAAAGTACAAGCTATAGAGTCAGCCAAACTGGCTTTGAATCTCCGTTCTCCACTTGCTAGCCGAAGGGCCTTGGGAAGGTTGCTTAAACCCACTGTACTGTCTCCACAGTTTTAAAAAGAGGATGTCACTAAAATGTAACTCATGGGGCAACTATGATTTATCTATATAAAGCACTTAGCAGTGCTCGGCCTACAGTAAGTGCTCAATAATTATTGACTATTATTATACTATTTTGATGCCAAATAAAATTTAGCCATGACAAGCATTGATGCTTCTGGATCCTCCATCCAAAGGATGGGATGCTTTTCAAATTCTGAGAGGTACCACCATTCAAAACTTTAAGTCTTTACAACTCCAGTGAAATGCAGTCCTTCCCCTTTCACAGACAGATAACCTTAAAAAGAGAGACATGCATTTGTTAAATTGATGAGGGGTAGCAAGGATTATTCTAGAACCAGAGTAAGTAAAAGCTATTCAATAAATTTTGACCAACAAGTTAACTGTGGTAGACAAGAGAATTGTTCAGACATGCGATTTACAACGATTTAGGGATAAAGCTCCATTGAAATGTACATCCATTCTGTCCCTCCCGAAGGTTGATTAACTCACTAAGCTGGGTTCATGAGAAAGCCCCTGTGATATCTGTGGGTGAAGTCATGCTGAAAATGACAGAGAGCAGCATTAAGGGCAGTTAATCTCACCTTGTGGCTGTTTGATGTCAGTAGAATCTGACATGCTAAGATGTGTTACTGGTGCCCAGTGAAGTCATTAGAGGCGAGTGTGTATGCCTTTTCTATGGGTACAAAGATCCCACTGATGACAATGATGATGATGATGATGATGATGATGATGATACTACTGTGTTCATTACTATATATACATACTCTAATTTTATCCATAAATGCTTTTGAAATATAACTAACAATAGGTTCCTTTCACAATTCAAGAAACTAAGACTCAGAAAGGTTGAGTCACATTATTAGCAATGACAAAATCAAAATTCCAGCTTAGTCTGATTCCAAAATTTCTGCACGGAATCGGCTGTAAACTAATCAAATCAATGAAGTCTGTAAATAGATTTTCTCTGTGTTACTCTTCTTCAGTCAAAAAACAATGTATTGAGTGCAAGGAAACTATATTTAACTATATTTGTAAATATTAAAAAAATAGGTTTTAATAATAAGCTGCTTCCACTTGAAAAATTGCTCTTGTGATTCTGATATTTCATTGGTATATTATTTATCTATCCTGCGTGCTTGGTTTCACAAAGACTTTCCACAATGCTCACATGTCCCTAATAAAACAATGTGGCACTTGCATTATGGGCTCACCATAAATTAGTTTGACAGCCAGTAAAAACCATGTTAAGAAAAAGAAAAAGCTCAGCTTCCAAATTGTGATGGGCATTTATTTGGACATTTGACAATAATATTTGAGCATCTGGAGTACACGCCCTGATTATAGCTTATAATTGTTTAGCCAGCTGTCTTATTCTATTGCCACTGGGTGTTATCCAGACACATATCTTAATCATTCCTGAGCTTTGTGGAAAGATTCCAAGAGGAACAAATAATGGGGCCGCCATTCTTGCCTGGGATGCTGTCAAACAAGATGTAGAGTCCTTGAATATCTGAGATGAAATAAATATAAGTGATAATTTAGTCCAACTACCTCCTTTTACAAATGGATAAACTATAGCCTAGAGAGAGGATGTGATCCATTTAAGGTCAGTTTATTAGGATACAGCAAGGTTATGTTGCAGCAACAAGCAATCTCACATTTCAGTGCTTAAAAAAAAAAGCTTATTTCTCTCTTATACTACATATCCAAACTGAAGTCAATCAGGTATCCATGTTATCAGAGTCCCTCCTCCCACGTAAGCTTACATCGTCATCCCAGTGGGACCAGTGCAATGCAAATTGTACCCAAGGTCTTAAAGTTTCTTCCATGAAGCATTTTGTTGGCTAAAATAAATCATACCTTTAACTTCAAAGGGAAAAGGGAAGTGTAATCTTACTAAGTACTCAAAAGGAAAAAGTGAGATACATTTTTGTGTTGCAATAAATATTATAAGCCACATTAACTACAACCACATTCACAATGTGACATTAGCATTGGACTCAATGGAAGGCCTGATTCCAGCAAAGGTTAAAGCCGGGAAAGATACTCTTTGGCAAACATAGAAGGGCAGTGACAGAAGGCCAGGTGACAGGTAATACCTGGAGTCAGAAAAAAAGCTGACATGCTATCCTAATAATCTCTCCATTTGGGGCAAAGTATTCTTTGGAGAGTTCAGGACATCTGGATAGTTCAGGAAGCAGATGTCTAGTTCTGACCCTATGGTGAAGAATACCGTGCTGGAAGGAGAATAATGCCAAAGTAAGTGGATGCTGGGGACTCTTCAAACTCCACTGTGAGGTCAGGAAACACTGGCAAAGAGAGAACCTACATCAGGGTGGAAAATATTGAAAACTGTAGCTAGAATATTTGGCGGCACTCATGATCTAATCTAAAGTGTGTTTAGGGTTAAAAATAAATGAGTGAAGATGGGAGGTAGAGAGTTGGAACTCATAGAAGGAATGGGTCAAAGCTGACTTATCTGAGTAAATAAGGAGAGAAGGGCATACATTCCCTTTCATATGTTCTTGGTTGTTGTATGCTGAGAAGGGGGGTCAGCATAAAGTTTGGTAGTAACCTGATAGAATCTGGAAAGTGCTAAGCATGTTCTCTGGGCTCCATTCTACTGGTCAGAGAGAAAGTCCAGTCGTAGAGAGGAACTGGAGGGAAAGTGAGGCAGAGGTCTAATCCTAAGAAGGGAGCAACAGAGAGGAGGAAGCAAAGAATGCCACAGCAGAGAACCACCTCCATCTGAAGGCAAGCCCTGGAATCACAGATAAAGGTCTTCAGGTCACTTCATGACCCATTCCCTGACCTTCTAGAATATTCTGGCTCAAGTTGTTCATGCAGCGCTCACCTGATTCTGTCTACTTGATTGGTTTGTAATTGGCTCAAGATGAAGACATGAATACATCTTGATGTAAAAACCTTGAAAATGTTAAGGCCTGACAACAAAACAAAACAAGCAAGCAAGCAAGCTAAAAGCCCAGGAATGCTAGAATATTTCTTCCTAACTTTGAAAAAACTCTACCAAATAAATACTGTTTAATTGCCTTAAAATATGGGGGGACCTACGTGGTGATATGACCTAGTTAGGACATAAGATGAGTGCTTGATTGACAAACTATTCCACTTTGTTGGTGAGAGGAGCCTAGTTACAAGTTGTTGGCAGCACTATTGCTTTCATAGTCATCAATTCATGAGAAACTCAAGCTGGAAAGGAAATGACCAAAACCCACTCATACTGTATGGAGCAAAAAGTGGGATATACTCAGCCTGTGTGTGTCTGCGTGTGTTGGATTTTTTAAGCTGGCTGTAGCTTAGAAACTTTGTTTTAGGAAAATAGAAGAATTCTCTTAGGAAGACAATTGTTCTTTGGTTTAGGAAACTCATGAATAAGACTCTTTAAAAATACAAAGTGAGAGCCAGAAGCTGAGGTGTAGAAATTAGGACAGAATTTTTTCTGCATGACAAATTTATAAGGTCTCTGTCAGTTCTCCAAACAGAAGATTTTTGAAGATCTCTAGGGCAATGGGACAAGAGGGGCAAAGGCTCAGTAAGGAGGGCCGGCACCAGTGGCTGGACAACCAGCCAGATCAAATGGAAAAAGACAGCCACTAACGGTCAGCTCATGGGGGCACTGAAGTCATGGTCCATCCTATAGTAATTTCTCACCTGTTCTATTCTGAGCCATAATCATCCTTCATCCTCCCCAGTGCTTGGGCAACATTTGTTGTATACAATGGCCTCATGCTAGCGATTTGGGGAGGTATAAGTCAGGTGAGCATTCTCCATTTGAAACAAAAGCAAGGCAGTTTATTAAGGCAAGATGGAAAGCAGAGTGATGGCAAAATCAGGAGAAATAAAAGTTTAGAGAATGAGCAGAAGGCAGGCTGTGAACCCTCTCCACGCCCCAAGAGTCCTCAGTCTCATTGGAGATGATGAGAGGCTTTGCCAGTTCTCAGGATGAGGGCTTTAGACGTGTTGGAAGAACACTAAAGGTAAGAGCGGCAGACAGTGAAGGCTGGATGAACAGCTATGCTTTAGGCGCATGAACTTTGAGTTGAAATTTTGTGCCCAAAGGCAGATTCAAAAACTGAGAAAAATCGTATAATTGCTACAAACTAGAAGGAGTAGATGGTTGCAAACAGATTCTGCCAATCACCTTGAACTGGAGCTGGCTGAACACAAAATCACAGGAGTGCTGAGAAAATGACAAGTTGCAGACAACCTGCCTCTCCAGTCAGCAAACTTCTTCTCCTGGGACTTTTCCGTTTGGATCCCAGGCCTGGCAAAATCTTCAACTAAATTTTGGAGGGGAGTTATTTTTTCTTGAGGGCTCCGTACTGTAGTATTGAGTTAGACTGACTTAAGTGCTTGCTTTACTCTGACTAGTCTTGATTTCTGCTTTGACAGTTACCTACCATCTATTCATGCACCCCTATTCCTTCCTAACTTGACAGAGGTTGCTCAGCTGTCTACTCTTTCACCACGAGGTTCAGGGTACAACAACCACATTACCAGCTTCTCTGTATAGATTGCAAGTCACAAAGACTGGAGGATGTTGAGGATCTCTCAGGTACTGTAAAAGAAGCTGGGCCTCATGAAGGATTAGAAATAGGAATTAGTAGTCAATCAGGCACCAAGTTACCTGTCTCTCTCTCCTCACCTTTTAATCTTTCCTCCTTTCTCTTCTAATTTCCTTACCTGCTCTGAAAATAAGCACACAGCCCAAACATGGCCTCCACATCCGTAGCTTTACATGGCCTCCCAGATAAAGGACACAACAAAGACCAACAAGACCCTGAGTCTTGACTCCAGATACCCTGTAGGCAGATGCTAATTGGTCCAGTTTGGGCTACTGAGTCACCTCTGGTCCAACCAGCTGTGCTCAGGGAGTCAGGATCTAAGACCCCCAACAGCACATTCTCAGAAGAAGGGTACACGATGCTCTCTAAGAAGGAATGTGTGAACAGCAAGAAGCAGTAGGAATTTCTGGTGTTCAATTGTGGAGAATCCACATGCCCAGGCACCATAGAAGGCACATTCAATTTTTATGCAATTCTCACAAGAACCAGGCAACATAGCTATTATTAGCCCATTTTACAAATGAGGAATGAGAGATACATCAGTCAGAGCCCAGCGGAGAATAGATGGCAGACTCCAGCAGGGTTCAGAGAACCATCAAGGCACGGCACTGACCCAGGAATGAGCCACAGTGGGAATCCCCCATCAGCCCTAGATCCAGGGTCAGGGAGAGGAAACACTGCTCTGGAATCTGATGGGAGCTGGAGTAGAATGATCTCTTCATGAGAACTCTGGCCTTAGATAAAAACACATAGCTGTTACCCAAACTCTGGTCTGACAGGGACAGAACAGCAAGAACAAATGCTGTGGCCTCTTTTACTCCAGTCTTCTGCTGGTGCCTCCCACCTGCAACTAGAAACCAGAAGGATTGCCCAGATGACGTAGTCCACAAAGGCAGCCTCCCAGGGTACCGAGTAGGGTGAGGAAGGATGGAGAAATGGATCTGCCAGGCAAAAGGAGAACAACTGAACAAGGGACTTACGATGCTTGGGCAATAAGGTCAAGGTCATAGAGTCAGTCTGAGGTAGAGCCAGCTTGTCCACATAGGTATAACAGGCTCCCAAAGCTGTGCTCTTCCCTAATCTTGACATTGCCCTGGTGAGAGCTCTTTGACACTGATCATTCTCTTTGCAGATGGAAGCAAAGGGGAAGAAACTGATGTGAGCAGGCCGAGATCACAGAGCCAAGCCGGGGTGCAGGCCTTCTCCAGTTCAGCCTTTATTCTTTACCTTGCAATATTTCTCATTGCTCCCACCTCCTTTACCACTTGACCCATTCTTGTACTCTTAATACCAAACATATTAAATGACTTATAGTACCACTAATGCCTTGCTGCTCAAAGTGTGGTCCATGGACCACCTGCATCAGCATCAGCAGGGAGCTTAGAAATGCAGAGTCTCAGGCTCCACCCCAGACCTACCAATCCAAATCTACATTGGATCAATATCCCCAGATTGTTCCTGTGCACATAAGAGTGTGAGAAGAGCGCCCTAATGCACCATGCCTACTCTAACTCTGGGACTTCCTGTGGGATGTGCCCACCTTAGCCTTGAATGGTGGGGCACATATAGCATAGTTTTTAATTTGTCCAGAAACATTTTTTTTAAGGGACTACCGTCTCCAACATGGGGAGAATGCTAATTATATGGTTGGTATCCCCCACCTCATAGGGATCTGATGATTCAGGCTGGCCTAGGTGCACAAATTCCATGGTCCAGAGATTAACTTGAGAACAGTGCTTCTAACTAACTGCAGTGGGTGAATGAATACATGAGTGAATAACAGAATAAGGATGTGGCCCAAACAGGACCAATTAGCATCCTTTCTGTGGAACTGGTGTGGATCTTGACCAAGACAAGAAAATTAAAGATATGTGTAAGAACAAGAGTATTGCAGACATGGTCTAAACCCAGTTTCTAAACTGGACAGTCCCTTGAACCCCTCACTTATAGCAGCCAATAAATTCATATGTGTGCTTGGCTTTTGGTATCTCTAACCAGCAACTGAATGATTTCCAATGAATTCTCGATATTTTATATCCATATTCATATTTCTGAACATCACTTAATCTGGGCAGCCTTTTCTGACACTCCTTCCATAAGCAGAAATAAATGTCCCATCTCTCTGCCAACACGATCTTCTGGGCATATCTCTGTCACAACACTTGTCACACCACTTGATCACAGCCCTCCCCAGTGTCTTTCTCACTGGGCTATGTGAGGACCAAGGGCAAGGACCTTGCTGTCTTTTTCACTATTGAAGCAACAGCATATTGAAGAGTGGCTGGCATATAATAGGCACTTAATCAATATATTTTGCATAAAAGTTCATTTTTAAATCACTCTCCCACATTCTACACACACACAGAATGTGTTTTAAGTCCTTGTGAAAATTTCAAAGTACTAGTATTTCAGTAGAATTGGATAAATTCTCCTGGGCAGGTCCAATAAAAATAAAGGAAGAGTGTAATCAGCCACTCTTTTCAGCTTCATTAAGTAGGGAATTGGAGGTAAGACTGAGAAGCCAGACAGTGCTTGGGAATATGATACACGTCTTTTAAAGGACTTAAAAAGAACAATTATGAAGACAGGGTTCCACAGTTAAAATGAATCTTAATTGAATCAGTCTGGAGAGAGGAGCCCAAATTAGATTTAAAGGGAAAGTTTAAGGGATTCTTCATAATTAGGTAAGTTAATTCAAAACATTCACAGTCTAATAGTTTCATCCACTCCTAGGGCTGGATTGAGAGGAAAGAGAACAAATGAGTTTGAAGTAATGCTATGAAATTCTTACCATGTAGTTTGATCTCCTTTCCTTGATGAACCAGGACCTGAAGGTGGAGAACTTGGGTGGTGGGAGTAAGACAATGCCTCAAACTGAAGGTTGGGAAATGCAAAATCAAAGGAGAATTAACAGAGGCTGCATTTCCCAAGAAAAATAAATTAAAACATTTAAGTCATATTAACTAGTCTAAATATAACTTGAAATGAAGAAAAAGAAAATGAATGAAAAGAAGCAAGTTCAGTCATCTGCCCTGGAGCGGAATGAACACAGAATATGCTTATGTACATCTAGAGGTCACTGGCAGGTACTTGTTAGGATCAGTTAATGGGGGTTGGGACATTAGGCAAACCACTCCCCACCTCCATCCTTCCTTCACCTGCCCCACAAAAGGAAGCCCGGAGACATATTGTGGTGGGCAGACTCCAAGATGGCCCTCAATCATCGCTGTGTTCATGAGCTTGTATAATATTCTCCTTCCTTGACTATAGGCTGGATTTGTTGTCTCACTTCTAACAAATAGAACACAGCTGAACTAACAGGATGCCACTTCTGATTAGGTTTTAAAGACTGTGGCTTCCAACTTAAGCACTTCTTTTCATTCTTTAAGATCTCTTTCTCTGGGGGAAGCCAGCTGCCATGCCATGTGGGAGCCCTGTGGAGAGGCCCATATGGTGAGGGATCAAGGCCTGCAAACAGCCATGTAAGTGAGCTTAGAAGTGGATGTTCTTCTCTAAATCAACATCTCAAATGAGACCACAGCCTTGCTTGACAGCTTGACCGAAACCTCATGGGAGACTTTGAGCCAGAGGCACTCAATTAAGTTATGCCCAGAGTCCTGACCCACACTACATGTGAGATCATAACATAAATACTTGTCTGAAGTGGATATGTTGTGGGGCAATTTGTTATACAGCAATAGATAACTAATACAAATTTTGAAGACTGAAAGTACTCTTCAAGAATATATAAGTTGACCATCCTAATGTGCTGGAGTTTTTAATGGCCAATATTTGTTTGGTTTGTTTGTTTTTCCTAAAAGGAGCATAGTGCCATAGGAGGAGAGTAAGTTGCAGCAGAGTAAGGTCAGGACTCAGAGATCTTCATTTCCAAAATGCTGGATGGATGATTCTGAAGCACACCAAACTCTGAAATGCATACACTTAATGGAAATGCAGTAGCCTTTGGTGCAGTGAGAGCGAGGTTCAACCCTAGCTTCATCCTATACTGGTCATATGATGTAAAACAGGTCACTTAGGTATTCTGAGCCTCATTTCCCAAATGTATAAATGGGAAGAATTCTATTACCTTCTCAGTTATTGGCAGGATCAGTTAAGATGATAGATGGAAATAAAAGATCTAGCATTTGGCGCATAGTAGGCACTCAACAAAACTCGATTTTCTCCCTGGCCAGTTGAGTTTGGTCTCAACAAAGACTGCATATGTGTGATGGTTAATTTCATGGTGTCTGCTTGACTGGGCTAAGGGATGCCCAGATACCTGGTAAAGCTTTATTTTTGGGGGTGTCTATGAGGGTGGTTCCAGAAGAGATTAACATTTGAATTGGTGAATTGAGTAATATAGATCATCCTTCTCAATGTGGGTAGACATCATCCAATCCTTTGTGAGTCCAAATAGAACAAGAAGGCAGAGAAGGGCAAATCCACTCTCTCTCCGCTTAAGCTGAGACATCCATCTTCTCCTGCCCTCGGACATTGACATCGACACTCATGATTCTCAGGCTGCCTCAGATCTGGACTTAAACTACCAGCCCTGGATTCTCAGGCCTTCAGACTCAGACTGAATTACACTACTGCCTTTCCTGGTTTTCCAGCTTGCAGATGGTAGATGGTAGGACTTGCTGGCCTTTATCACAAAGTGAGCCAATTTCTATAATAAATCTCCTTTTCTAGCACTCTCTCTCTCTCTCCTATTGGTTCTGTTTCTCTGGAGAACCCTAATACAATATGTTAACATTCACAAGGACAAAACTAATAGAGTGGAAATCCTGGAGGAACATAAGGTTACTAATGTCTCCCTCAAGGACTGAAAAAAGCTGTCATCTGTTTTTTTTTTTTTCTCTTTTAGGTCAAAAACAATAGAGCAGTTGGAAAAAGAAGATTAAGCCAAGAGCGGCCACCCAAACCTCTCAATCCCAAGAAAGAACGTCATTACTGATGATAACAAAGCAGTTTTTTCAGATGAGTAGATGTTGAGAGAGATGCAAGATTTATATATATATATATATATATATATGTATACACAAACACACACATGTACATATGTATATGATACACATATATTTCATATGTATACACATATATGTATATACACACATACATATGTATATGTACACACTTGTATGGTTCTGAAACCAAAGTAGAGAGTGGATGTGTTACATTGCCTAAGGATGTGTGCTTTTTTTCTTTAAATCCACAGAAACTACCTGCCTAGTGAGCTGTCTGCATGCATTTATCACCCTGGAACCAGGGCATCAACAAGTTCTAACAGACATTGTGGAATTATAGTCAAACAAAGACATACGTCACCTGATAGTTTCTACAGCACATTGCACAATGCATCCGGAGTAAAAGCTCTCTGTCCTTGCATCTCACAGTTGGCAGCCCCTTTCCTCTCCCCTGACTCTCAGGGTCCCTTCCTGCCAGCACACTGCCCTATATTGTTTGTGCCTCCTTCCTGCTATTTCTGCCTCCTGGCTGCAGCTAATTAATTCCACTCAGGTGCCATGTGACCTTCAGTTTTCCTCCACTGGGGAGCACGCAAGTAACAGTAAGTGGCTACTGAAGACCAAAGATGCCGTCCTGGTTGGGGAGGACAGGGATTTGGCTAAATCCCAAGTCTGTTTTTTAACTAGCTGAAAGTCTTGCCTAGGTTCCTGCCTGTTCTCTATTTTTAGCCCATGAATGATCTTAAACATGTCTCTGACCCTTTTGGAGGTTCCGAATTCATGGAGGTACCAAGAAGAACAAAGGAGAACATCTGTGAAAAACACTGGTACATGCTGAGAACTCTTTAAATGTTAACTCATTATTGTTACAGTTTTTAGTATGTTTTATTTTTATATGTAAATCAGTATTCTAATATATCTCTATGGGACTATTGAGATAACTGAATGAAATGATCTGTGTATTGTAGCTACTACAGTGCCAGGCACATTTTAGAAACTCAATGAAAGTTATTTCCGTTTCCTTATCTTCCTTTTTCTTAAATCTGAAATCTTCCAAAAGGTAGAAAGATAGGTCAGTGATAGATAGAAGAAAAGAAGTGTCTGATCCAGAAAACCTTTACCTGTCCCCTCAAAGCATTCCAGAAAGGTATTGGCTACTGTAGCAACCCTAAGACAGTCTTCAGATTCTTCGGAGGGGTCTTGGCAGTGCCCCATTCTTCCTGACATTTTATGAGAGTCCTAATTTCCTCTACATCCAAGAACATTATCTGACTTTTCTTTCTGAGAATAATATCAAAAGAAAAACAAAAACAAAACAAAACTGAAAAGAGGAAATAGAATTTGCTTCAGAGTTTCTCATGTCCCAATCTTACTTGGAATAAAGTATGCTGAGATTATGTATTTATTCAACAAATCATATTTTGACAAAGTCCGGTACCTATCCACAGAAGATTTGTGTTGTAATTCCATGACATAAAGAAGTTGCTGGGACATAGCTGCTCAGCCAGAAACTACAATTGTTAGTTCTTGTTATAGGGAGGAACTTGCAATTGATTTCTGGCCACTAATAGGAGGAATTTATATCACTTCCTGTCCTGACCCCACTTAACATCTTCCTGGATGATCCTCTATCCTCTCACTTCCTCATTTGCCAGCCAGAGGGATGTGGACAACCAGTGTAACCTTGAAAACCCAACTTTTAAGATGTTAGATCCTCCTCTGACCTGGGTTTCCAAATAAATCCCTGGAACAAACTACTATGAACACCATCACCAATCCAAGTGCCCATTGACACGATCCAGTAAGGGGCCCATGACCAAAGTTGGTCCTATGAGTGATACCTCTTGGAGTTTGCTAAAAATGCTGATTTCTTTCTAGCTATTCAACTGTAGGATGCAGACCGAGGCCAGTTTATGGCCATCTTCCTAATACATTAGGCCAGCTTGCCCAAGAACAAAGCCAATGCATAGAAAAGCAGGGTTGAGAGATGAACAGAGACAGTACTCCATGTTAGATTTTTCAGATATATGAGCCATTCTTAAAACAGTTTTAACTATTTCTGTTACATGCAACCTAAAGAATCCTGTTGAATATAATCTTACGTAATGATTATATTTATTCACAAATTCTTATAATCCAATATGTTTCTTGTGATATATCAGAGTTACAACATACTAAGTGGGAAGAACACAGCTTGTTTTTTTTCTCTTACTTTGTCATTTAATAGCTTGTTACCATGAGTAAGTAACTTAATGTTGCTAACACCAAGTGTCCCAGTATTAAATGTGTGGATAAAAATATAATGATCTACAGAGATGCTGGGATGAAGAAATGAGATTGCTGGATTGAAGTTCTGCCATATGGTGGAATGAGTTAACACTATAACATAAATGCTTCCTTGTATCTTACTTTGAAATAATAGGTAAAACAAATTCCTAAAAAAGTTAAATATATAAGTGAAAAAAAATGGGGGTAGGAGACTTACCCAGGTTCCAGAAACCAGGGCTGCAAACTCATGAGCTGATCTTCAAGTCTTCTGAGCATAGAGATACCCATAAAATGGAACTCCTAGGGGCTGGATGCAGGGGGTTAACCCCATAGAAGGACAGGAGATTTGTTATTTAGCCAGGGTATCCAGAGATTTTGAAATGAGTTCTTTATATAAATCTAGGACCTGAGAAAACCAAATGCCTAAGTGAAGGGGAGACCAGAGAAACACTGTTCACCAGCCAAGGAAAGAGGGAATGAAGTTTGTCTCCAGCCAGTCCTCTGATTGGAAGAAAAAGACAAGGATGGTCACTCACGAGAAATTGTTAAACAACCAAATCAGCACGGAGAATTAGTTTTACTCTCTTGAATTTGCTCAATAGTCTCTAAACCAATATATTAACAAATTAAATTATCTAAAACCTGCAACACCCCTGGGACATCCAGGGGAAGAAAACTCCAAAACTTTCGGAAGCAACATTTCCAAAATCTAAGGCTCTCCTATCAACACCCACAATAAAGTATCTCTTATGAGAATATTACTTCTGATATCAATATTTGGACATCAGCTTTCTTTCAACATAGGCAAGACAGATACTAATTAAGTGAATGCAGAAAGCATTAATATGGATAAAGGTGACATTTATAAATGATAAAATGAATAATTCACCAGAAAGATATTATAACCTGGACTATGTTAAAAACATAGACACTAAAAGTAAAAGCAAAAATGGCATTTGATTAAGTAAAGAATATTCAATGAAAGATTTTAACACATCTTTGTAAGAAAATTATAAATCAAGCAAAGAAAAAATACTAAGGATATAGAAAAGAGTTTGACAGATGTTTTCTGTAAAATCACTTCTGAAAATATTTTAGGATTTGCAGGCCGCATATAGTCTCTATAATTTATGCTTCTTTGTCTTTCTCTCTCTCTCTCTCTTTCATATACATAATCCCTTAAAAGATGTAAAAACCATTCTTAATTCACACGAAAAAAGCCCAAGCGATGGGCTGGATTTGTCCAATGGACCACGGTTTGCTAGAAGGTAAGAAAACAAGTAGCAAGCTTAATCTAATGAATATTTATTAAATTCTACACCAAACAAGCATTCTAATAGTTTGTAGATTATCATACATTCTTTCCCTTTGAGCAAATATGAAACATTTATGATTGGTCACATTATAATCCATAAAGAAAGAGTCAGTCAATATAAATAAGAGCCGATAGCACAAAAAACATGACCTCATATCATAATGCAATAATATTAGAAATTAATATAGAACAAAGCCCAAACACGCAAACATTTAGGAATTTAAAAACAAAACTTCTAACAGATTGTGAGTTGAAAAAGAAGTCATAAAAGAAATTTCACAATATTTCAAATTGAGTGATTATGTAAACACTACTTTACATAAAATGTACAGCCTTAGATATGTATATTGGTAGTAACATCAACCTAAAGAAATTATGTTAACAATGTTAATTTTTTTCTTTAACATCAGAAACTAGCATGCAATGCTCACCCTCACACCTCTCACTCAGCAGACCACTAGAGATCCCTGTCAGCACAGTAAGCTTAGAAAAAGGAAGAAGAAACAATATAAGGACCAAAAAGGAAGCAATCAAATTGACACCATGATAAATTGACAAACAGTATGACAATGTATAGAAAAGTGATAATCTACAAACTATTAGAATTAAAAAATCAAGATTACTAGAAATAGAATCACAATAAAATATCGATAGTGTTCTAAACACCAGGAACAAGAAATTAAAGTAAATTATCACTATGAACAGAGTAGGCACACAAAAATATCTAAACTACTAAACCATTTGTCATGTTTTGAAAGAAAACTTCAATACCGTAAAGGTGATGAGACTACCACAAACTAGTTTTTAATCAAAACCAATGTCGTTTTTATGTAACATAACAGGCTGATATACTTAAGTTTCTGTAGAAAGATGCAAATCCAAGAGTACCCACATCAAAACGGTAAGATGAAGTGGGAGGGAAGAAAACTCACCTTACTGAATTTAAATACATTATAAAGATATAGAAATCAAAAACAATATGAGATTGGAGTAGGGATAGAAAAATAAAGAAGCACAGTCAGAAACATGGTAAAGAATTCAGAAAAAAAGTATGTGTGAGTATATTCAATATATATTTGATATATGATATATAACAAAGATGACATTACAATGGTGCAGACACTTGGTCATCTGAACAAGAAAAAAATAAACTAGGTCTTTGCCTGATAGTAAACACATACACACACATTACATATAGATGGATATAGATATGATATAGATATAGATATATAGATATGAAGTGAACAAAGGCCAAAATCAAAGAAACAAATTTTAAACAATTTCAAATAGAAAAAATGCCTTTTAGTCGTCAGTATAGTAGAATTTATAAAATAAAGACTAAAAGATAAAATTTAATAATATAGTTTGATAAACTTGAATACATTAAAATTAAATAGTTCTGCATGATAAAAATTTTATTTAAATAAGCAAAATTAAAAGATAATTCATTGTCTGAGAGTAGGTTTTATATATGTATATATACACATATATACACACATATATATAGCAGATTAGTATATAGACTATATAAAGAAATCTTACAAATCAATATTAGCAAATGTAAGCAACCCTCTAGGAAATATGAAAAAAATGAACGAGCAATTCATGAATGAAAAAAATTACAATGCTCAGTAAAAAGTGAGAAGATTCTTAACCTCACTAATAATTAATAAAATGTAAATTAAAACTTAGGTATATCACTTCTCAACTAATGGTAAAATTTTAAAAATTTAATAGTAAATGTTGACTGATGTAGGAAAACAGAAACATTGATATTCTGCAAATGAGAGTATAGGTTGGTGGAACAACTTCAGATAATATTTTAAGAAAAATTAGTCAAGTTCAATCCAGCAATTTTCTTTTTACAGAAATAAATTCAAAATAAAACAGTCACACAGTTACACAAGAAGACATAAGAAGGAAGTGATGTCAGCAACATGGCAGAGTGAGGTGTTCCCTTTATTTCTCCCCCTTTGAACTAGAACTAAATGAATATTCATTGCCCAATAGAGGAAACCCGCACAGCACAACAGACAGCTGATGCCAGCCAGCCTCTGTCATTGGTTATCCAAATGCTGCGACAGCAGGCACATGGATGAAGTGTCTACAGTGGCAGAGATGGACGCTATTCATGAGCCCAACAGCAAAGACTCGCTCACCAAGGTTGATCCTGTCCTGCTACCAAATGTCAAAACCACCAGCAGCAGAAACCAATGCTGAATTCTCAATTGGACACAATTTCTCAAAGAGAACCTGCAGTCCACTTGGTGACAGTTAGACACACTGGGCCTCTTCTATCCTGAAAGAACCAGCAGTTTGTCCTCCCAGAAACAGACACGTGTTCCAGGAGTGGATGTGCTTGCCTCAACCACAGAGGATCTAGCACCACTACCCAACGGGTTATGGAGCATTTGATCTACAGGTAAAAAGTTCCATACGATACGATGTGAGTCCAGGGAACCCACTGTACATAAGAGATGTTGAGGCGAGTGGGCCCATGACTACGGAGGTCTTTGGTTGTATCATACCACACCACCTAGGAGCTAACGGCTTGATAAAATGTTGAACTGGCCTGCTGAAGCACAACTGAACACAACAGTTTGGAGACAACACTTTAGAAGCATTGGGTGCTATCCTCCAGGACCCAGTATACATTTTGAATAAAAAATCTTTACACGTTCCCAGTAGGAAGCAGATGTGCTCAGAGAATCTAGGGCTATACACAGCACTCACAGTGACCCACAGAGGAAATCTGTGCTTCCCATCCCTGCAAATACAGGATCCTCAAGTTAGACGTCCTAGTCCCCTAATGTATGTGCAGAGGACATCTAGCAGGCAAGGGGCGGATGGCATTAGATAGGCTGTGCTAATCCCTTTCCAAACAGGGATTTGCTGTCCATCTGCAGGGAGTGCAGCCCAGGGAGAGCCACTGAAAACGCCCCAGTATTTAACTAAATATCTGTTCTTTTGTTTCTTCTTATTTGTATTTTTGAAACGCAGCCTGTAATCTATACAATTTATACATGATTGAATACTGTTCTATAACATTTTGTACTTTACAATACATTGCATACATTTCTCAATATGATTAAATATTCTACAATGTGACATTTGTGGCTGCTTCAAATTCTAAAAGCTAAATACTGTAATATATTTCTCTGATTTTGATATTTATTTTGATTGCACTTCCCTTCTCTGTATAGAGTAAATCAAGAAGGTCCCCTACAGAGAACTGAAAGCAGGAATTCCCAGAATACGCTGTGAAAGGACTTACACCCGTTAAAAGCCTTACCATAATCCAACTTGCAGAGTATTGTCAAAAATTTAGAGATGATACATATAAGACAGAGCAAACTTGTCATACTGTTTATAATTCATCGAACTTTCCTGACTTATGAATTCAAATACCACTTGCTATTCTTGAATCTGTCTCTTTGGCCCCAAAAGACTGTTTAGCTCCAGGTAAGATGGACCAGAGCAGATGGGGCCTTTCCAAAGTCAATCTCTGGTGACCCATTTCCCCATCCTAATTATTGGGTATAGAAGAAACTACATGGTATGAAAAACAAAAACAAAAAAACACTTGTGTAATTCTGCTTCTAATTTATGCTTACAATAAATTATGATTTTGCCTAACTGCCTGTGCCAACCACCAAATCATAATAGGAGGAGAATGACAATGCATTTCTAAAAATAGACAGTGAGATTGTCGATGTAGTAGGCAAATTAACTCTGAGAAGGTGCAGGATGGCAGTTTGCACATTATCCAGGAGCAACTATCAGAATGTTTGAAAATATATACAGTCTGTGACTTTCCATATCTGTGTTTCTGTCCATGTTTCTATTTTCTTCTCCGACCTAAAACACATAAATGATGTGTCTGAATCCATGACCTTGACCATGACCCTAAGGAAAGCAGAAAAGAAGATCCTTCTAGCAACACAGCAGTTCTCCCCACTCTAGGCCAAGACTCCTCCGATGAGACAATACAGGCCAGAGGGGGGAGGCACAATTCTTAGAGAGCTGACACTCTCTCTGCTTGGCCATCTGAAACGTAGACGGCACATACCTGTCCTTTAGGGAGAATCTCTGAAGGCGATGTGACGATCATACACACCACCTTGGAAAACGGAAAAGGTAGTAATCACAGACACACTTTATGGCAACGTGCTAAGTATCCTCTGGTCCCAAAAGACATTAGTGCAAATCTTAAATATGCCCCTTAATAACTACATAGGTTTGGCTAAGTTACTTAACCTTTTTGCTCTTTGGTTTCCTCTCTGATATATAGGAAAAATAAAGCCTGTCTCTGAGAGTATCTGTGAGCATGACACATGATAATTCATATGAAGTACTTACTGGTGTATAAGATAGTTTTGGGGTTCAGTTTTCTGGAGCTTTAAATCATTAACTTCTGTCATGTATATAGAATTAGATAGAGCACTTTAAAAATATTTCTTAATGAAATCCTCACAACTCTGTGAGAGCATGATTTTACTCATTACACAAGCAAGAAAATAAAGGCAAAAGAAATCCTGTGACTTGGCCAATGTTACATAATTGCTAAGGGGGTGAAACTTGGGCTTAGTTTTCTGAATCGAATTCGGAGATTGCCCCTATCCTCAAACTCAGATGGCCCACAGCACACCGAGCAGAAGTGCCTCCTCAGCTCTGCTATGGGACGTAAACAACAGCAGTACAAATGCCAACAACGCTGGCTCACTTCCATTCAGTTGCTTTTTACTTGCAACTTTTAAAAGATAAGAAAAATTAAAAATAAGCACTGAAGCTAGTCGGTAGGATGAGCCACACACTGCTTAATAAAATATCAGCCAGCTTGAGATTTGTGGATGTCTTCAACAAATATATATTAAGCACCTTCCATGCATCATGTAAGCATATCTTTAATATGAATATTGTCCATATACACACACACGTTTTATGTAATAAGTGATTGTCTATATAGGCTTTAGTAAATTTTGGGTGAAATCTTCATTTCTTTTTTTTGCTTCTTTTGCTTTTTTGCTTTGTTATTTCTTTGCATTATATTCTTTTAGAATATGTAAGAATCTCCTGAATGTGAGTCTTGCACTATTGATTAATTTCTCCTCACTATGACACTGGTTGTGCCCTTAGAGTGATAAAGGCAGAATCTATGTCATCCAACACTAATATTATATTTATTTGTGGTGCACATTAGTTAAATGCTAGCATAAATAAAATGCTAGTTTTGAGCGTGCATTTTCTCAAACATTAGCCTTTAAAATATGGAGGCATTGTGCCTTAACTACCCAGAATTTCTAAACAGTCTGCCTAGGTCTTTATTTATTTTTGTTCCTAATAGCTAGTTTGTAAATCCATGAAAATGATAAAATTCAACAAGTATGGCACTCCTTGAACGCAAAAACATCACAATAACCCCGATAAAATGCTCTGTAGTGGGAGTGGGAGGAGTTTAATCACCCTCCCTGGGTGTTCAAGAAAAAAAAATATCATTTTCCTGGCTGACTGCTGCCTGCAATGCTTGCCCCATAACTAATGTACCTTTTCATTTTGTTGATTTTCTATCCGCTGCCTTCAAATATTTTTCCTCCTCCCACCTCATCCTTCAGCTCCAGCCTTCCCAGCCTGCCCAGCCCAACTGTGGCAGAGAGAATGTAAAGTCAGACAGAATCACAAAATGAGTTCTTTCTTGGGATATGCTTTTCAATCAATTCATGTCTACTCTATGAGAGTTAAATTGAAAACATATGAGAATGAAATTGCATTGTTCTTGCTTTTCTTTTTGTCATAGCTAATGCCTATACTGCTATAAAAATTCAAAAGTATGTATATGAGTACATAAGAATAATCTCTAAATTATATATTGAGTATCTATTTATATAGAAAGATACTGATAGAATTATTTATTACAAGGAAGTACATTTTTCATGTATAATATAAAATGGAACAATATGAGAGCAAGGACAAAATGTGTGTATGTACATATACAGGTACTTATAGTGTTTCAATCATTCCATAAATAAGAGTGCTTATATACAAGGTGGGAGCCAGGTGCCAGGGTATAGAGATGAATAGACACAGTCCCTGCTCCTTAAGGAGCTCACTTTTAGAAAGGGAGATAGACACACAAATGGACACTAACAAGATGTAAGCTATTTTAAGAGTTATCTCAGAGTGTCTACAAATAGACCAGGCCACTGCATGAGACTCATCTTCTTTGCCCAAGTCTCTCGGTAACATTAGATCAGTTCACGTGACTAGTCTGAGGTCAAACAGTTCATCAGTGGCAATAGCATCTTGCATTCCGCAATTGGCAAAAGGAAGGGTCAGAATAACAATCCTCTCTCAAGAGAGATCATTTACAAGGTGCTTGGGGGGGAATTGTTAAAATTTTCAGAAAAATCCGATAATAGCTATCCTTTCAAAAACAGACGAAGAAGATGGCAAATTAGCTTAGAATGAGCACACTATTTTTTAATCAGCCTTCTATTTTTAAACAATCCCAGTAAAGAAGAATAAAAGAGCAACTTTTCTTGTTTTTCTTGGACTTTTCCTTTTTTGATTTTATTCTTCTGAACAAACCAATCAACCAACAAATAAACAAAATCACACACACTTGCAGACACAAACACACAACTTTTCATCACACACATCGTCCTCAGGCATGAGAAGAATTTAACATAACAAAGTTTCCCTGTAGTCATGTTGGATAAAGATCTTGACATGGTGAGGAGGGTTAGCATAGCAGGAAGTCTGAGAAAACTACTTAGGGAGAAAGGAAAAAATATCCAGGCTCACGTTTGGGGCCTGTGTTACGTGTGTGTGCCAGCAGCTCAAAGGGACTGACGTTTAGCGAGTTGTTCTATAAAAGAGAAAGTACTGGATTGAAGCTAATCCCTTAATCCCTTCCATTTGTACGTCAATTTACAGTTCTCCAAGGCACTTTTCCAACCATTTTCACATTTAATCTTCACAAATGCCAGGAAACAACACAGGACAGAGATTTAATTGGCCCTTTTAATGTCAAAAGGAGAGGATGTGATTTGGTCAAGGTCACAAAGACACGGAGGGGCAGAGCTGGCTGAGACTTTTAGTTCTTTTTGTTTTTGGTCAAGTCCCCTCTTTTACTTTTTTTAAGTCAGTAGGTAGATATTACTTTTGGGAAGAAATAAATGAACAAACGATAGTCTTATGTTTTGTGCCAACCTGTCACTCCAAGTGAAAATTAACTTCTAAATTCTGACCTGGGCTCTTAAATTCAATCAGAGGACTCTAGAAGTGTGGTCCAAGGACATCTGCTAGCTCCAAATGGTGTGTTTCCACTCCACAGTGAGGTAAGGGGCTTGTGCATGAATGCAATCTACTATCACAGAGCACACTGCTCATTTCAGGTGACGTTTTTTGAATAGCAAGACTTCATTGATTAAGGAAGTGGTGCACTGTTATGCATGCCAGCACAAACACATGTTCCCATCACAGCCCTGCAACAAGCAGTTGCAGACTAGCCTTTTGATTAGCATGGATCTCAGCTAATGAAACTCAATTAACGAAACTCCCTAGTGTGGGATTTCAAAGTAGCCTTTCTTCACCGTAACCACTTGAGTTCTGGTGGAGAGCTTTGAAATTGGGGAGCTTCTACTTAGATCTTGCCCACAACTCCCCCACTCTCCACCATCTCAACTGGAATAAGCACCCGTTTATTCAACCACACTCTTTTAAGCCCCTGCTACTTGCAAACTGTGGACTATAGGTTTGTGGGGTCTACAGACATGGAAAAGAGCATTAATGGAAGAAAGTGCTATACTAGAGATGTACACAGGGGGCTCTAAGAAGACCAGGCAGGGGCCCTTAAAAGAGGAAGGTGAGGAAAGATCTTCAGGAAGGATGTCAGAGAGGAAGGGATAATTGTACTGAGCCGTGAGTGTTGGAAATTTACCAGGTCAACACTTGAGGAAAGTGAATAACCCATAGAAGAAATAGTGCATGGAAAATCACAAAGGCGAGAGATAACATGCTCACAGAACTGCAAATATTTTGTTTTTCAGTGGGGAGAGGGGTATAACACAAGTGGAAGGAGCCTGGCCATAAAGGATCATAAAGGACCTTTTATGCCGAAGTAAGAGGCTTTGTTTTTATCCTCTGGGTAGTGGTAAGCCATTGAAGGCATTTACGCAGGAGTATGAAGCACAAAGTAGAAATTTCTAAAGAGTATCACTCTGGAAACTACAAGAGTCGGAGAATGCTGTAACCAGAGGCAGTAAATTAGTAGATTTTTATAGCAACCCAGGAGGGCAAAGCAGCCAAGGCAGGGAAAGTGGAGATTCACGAAAGAAAATTGGAATTTTGGAGGCCAGCCCCATGGTCAAGTGGTTAAGTTCGTGCATTCCACTTTGGCGGCCCAGAGTTTTCACTGGTTCGGATCCTGGGCTCAGACGTGGCACTGCTCATCAAGATATGCTGAGGCGGCGTCCCACACAGCACATAGCACAACAGAGGCACTCACAACTAGAATATACAACTATGTACTAGGTGGCTTTGGGGAGGAGAAAAAGAAGAAGATTGGCAACAGATGTTAGCTCAGGTGCCAATCTTTAAAAAAAAAAAGGAAAATGGGAATTTTTAAGCAGTTGAGCTTGTTAACTAATGATAGGGTGGAGGATGTTGAAAGAGAGGGAGGTATTCAAGTCAATGGAGTTCTTGTTTTGTGCCCTGCATAGAATGCTAATATATTCGTTCCCAGCCCAGGACTCACTTATCTCCATAACAAAGAGGGTTATGTGTGAATGTCAGGACCCACCATCCCTGTACCTTAACCTCTGCCCTATACTGGCCAGCTTCTGCATAGTGACCAAATTGGGCCATCCAGGACACCCTGTGTTTATTCACAACCTGCTGACCCATAGATCTGGGGGCCCAAGCAGCTTCCCGATTCTAGGCTTTATCTCGTAGTTCTCATCTCATCCTGCCTTCTCAGACCTGATGGTTGCTTCTGTTCTCTTTGACTTTTGACTCTGCCTCTCCTCAGTGACCCTGAGTGGGATAACCCATCCTTTCTCCCTGCTTTGATCTGCCTCAGATGAGATGTCCAACCTAACCAGTACTTGGGATCCAGATGTGCCTGATCCCAACCCACTGGGCAACCTCCCATTCCCCATTGAGTGGCTGACCAGAGCTCTGCACAGTGTTAATGCTCCAAATGGTGTTGTTCTTGCCACGTCCTCCCGAAGACTGTAGGATGGCCATTTCTTTGAGACTACATAGCTCAGAGGAAAGATTTCAGGACCTAATCTGCTCAGCAGCCCCTGGCACAATCTGAAGTCCATGCTGCACTGGATGTGTTCATGTTCCTGATGGACAAAGGGAGGATGACCGCTCACGATGTGCACCTAGTGGATGAGGCACCAGAAGGGCGGAATCATAATGTCTGGATCACATTTTGTCTTATTGAATCCTCACAACCAACATGGTTTGTTCAACATGCAACAGATATTTATTGTGCCCATACTGTGTACCAGATACTGTTTAAGGAATTGGAGAGTCAGAGGGAAGAAAAGGGAGAAAAGGTTTCTTTCTGGCTGTGAAGATAAGATTTTAGTGAGAGGAGATGAATACGAACAAACAAAAGCATTCAGTTAGCAATAAGTTCTACAAAGAAAATAAAACAGCATGAAGAGATGGAGGGAAGGGGGGCTAGTTTGGGGAGCATGTTTAGAAATGGCTACTCTGAGAAGGTGACATGTGAGCTGAGATAGGAACGTAAGCAGGAGTCAGCCTTGCTTCCTGAGGAAACCATTTTAGCCAGAGGCAACAGCTGATGCAGACACTTTAAGGCAAGAAGAAGCTTAGATAAATGCAAGGAAGTAAATTTCTCTTGGACATCCATGTAGAAGTTAGAGCTTGTTTCCAAAATTCTATTCTGGAAGAACATTATTTCTTCTTAATTTTCAAGTAGATGCCTCTCTTTCTACTTTGGCACATAATAAAGGACACAGGATTTGGATAAAGGCATAATTAGTTGTGAATATCAATTCCATCTCTATTTCCATCAGCTTAGTCAAACTACTTAGAATTTCCCAGCCTCAGTTTCCTCACTTGTGTAACAAGGATGAAAAGCTTGACTTTAGATATTTGGAATGAGATTCAAAAGAGATAAAACATCTATGAACACTTAGTAAATTTCCTGAGACACAATGTACATTCAATAAATATTAGTTCTTCCCCTTCCTCATTAAAGAAATTTGACTATTATATGAGAGAGTATTAACTTTATAACCATCCTGCTTCCATTTAAAGGAAATACTTTTTATTAGTATAATGGAGTATGAATAGAAATTTGAACATCACAATATTTATAGGTTCTATTACAGGTACTTAAATGTGAAAATTAAAAAATACATCTCAGTAGGTGAGTAATCTATCAAAATATATGCATTCCAATGGGCTTTGAAGATTAAAAACTGCAACAAATAGAGATGAAAAAACATCAAGGTTAGTCAAGGCAGACTGGTCCAGTTAGTATTCCACTTCATTTATCTAAAGAAACAATAAAAGGACTTGCCCTTCTTGGAATGATTACTCTGTGCCTTTGAGCTTCATTTGTTATACCTCTAGTCCTTAAAAAACCCTGAAAGTTAGGTGTTTTTATTGGGTCTTCAGCCACAGCAAATGACGAATCCCAACTCTAACTCATAAAAGAGATGATTTTGTGAAGTATAAGGTCGAGACTAGCCATGGCTGGATTCAGAAGCTCAAATGAGGTTTTGAATTTCCCTTTCAATGTTCTTGCCTTGCATCCTTCTGTGTTGGTTTTGTCATTAGGCACATGCTTTCTAGTAAAAGAAACATCATCACTGGAGCCCCAAGACCCTTATTACTCATGGTCCAAAATTAAAGAAACTTTCCTATCTCAGTGTCCATAGACCAATCTCAGGGAGGAAACTCATTGGCCCTGTTTGGAGCAGGCAACTTTACTTTAACACTTTCTCATGAAAGAGGTGATGAGGTCAAATGCCCACCCTATAGTGGTGGTGAGGATGATGTTTAAGGGTGGGAAGGAAACAGGTCATGATTGACAGCTCTATCGGGACCAAACGGAAGTGGTAGGAACATTGTCAAAAGAAGGATGTTAAACAGACAAACACAATATGCTAGATTACACTCTTAATTTTCGTGTGAGAAAACTGAGGCTTGGCTATGTGAATCAACAAGCTAACACAATCTTGCCCAAATCACACAGCTAATCCATGGCAGAACAAAGATTCAAAATGACTCTGTACGAGTGAATGCAAGTACTTCTGAGGTTTATAATTCACACAGGCATAGGCCAAGTGGTCAAGATCCCAGAAGAATGAGCTCAAGATTTTGATAAAATTGCCCAGAATCAGCAGAAAAACAGACTGATAAACTTGTTGAGTGAGCTCTCTGAACTCAACAAGTGGACTTCAGACTTAGCTGTCACTGTCACCAGCTCCACAGTGACCAATCAATCCAGAACAGAAGACAGGTGACTTTTCTGAACCAATCACTTGTCTTTGTGTAAATATGTGCCTTCTGCCTTTGTCACAGAGAGAGGTCTTCACCAGGGCCGCTCCCTCTCATATCTACCTATATTGAGGGAACTCCCCAAAGCTTTAAAATAATCATTTATGGTTTATTCTTGGCAGTTTAGTACTCATTATGTTTGTTTTGGGTTTTTTTTCCCTTGCATCAGTATTTTTTACCATTTTAACACTTGCCACACTGAAGAGTATAATACATCTCTTGCTTATCTCTTCCAGTGGTATGTTAGTACATCTATTCATTCAGCAAACATTTGTTTGGCAGTGATTTTAAGCCACATCCTCTGTTACACATCAGGATGGTAAATTGAATAAACATCCCTAATACCAAGAGCTGACCATACAATCTGTGTGGATGGAGGAGGACAGCATCACAAACACGTAACGATAACACAAGGTATGAATACACTAAGAAAGAGATATGTGCAAGGAACTGAAGGAGCACAGAGGAGGTACTCTCTATCCAGCCCAAAGGGAGAGGGAGAGTCAGAGCAGCCTTCCAGAAAAGGGAATCTCTGTTCTTTCTTTTTTAACAGTTCTTTCTTTTATTGTCCATCAAGAAGTGACTAGAATCTGGCTGCAAATGTCTGTTTAAAAAATATCAGCTGCCAACAGAGGGAAAGCACCGTTAGGTACCATTGGATAATGACTTAGGTACCAAGTACCTACAATACCATTAGGAAATCTTATAAAGATTTGACATCCTGGGTCTCTGATACAATCTCGGTTGACCCCGCACTTGCTTTTCTTACCTTTGAGAGTGTTGCTCAAGGCATCTTTAGACCTATGCACCTTTTTCTCTTGGGCATGCTATCTACCTCCCCATGAAGGCACCTCTTTCTAATAAAGGCAACTGAAATTTCAATGGGAAAGAAAATGTCATGAGACAATGTGCCTAATTTAGGACACACCAGGTTCAAGGAATTCACTGTCTCTGCGACCTCCAGACTGGGTGGTTCCAGAGGAGCGAAGCCCCTACCCAGTACAAAGATATCCCCTTAGATATTTTGCTCACATCTTCAAGAGAATAAGGAGAGAACAAGAAATATGGAGCACAGAGTCCTGGTACAGGTACATAGGTGCTGAGGGCTAAGAGCGTAGGTTTGGGGGTCAAGAAAAGAGAATTTCACCTTCTGGCCCTGTCAATCACTCTGCAAACTTGGCCAGGATATTCAACCCATCTAATGCTCAGTTTCCTCATCTATAAAATGGATGCTGTCTTGGTATTTACCTCCTAGTGGGAGAAGTAAACTTGAGAGTATGGTGAGAAGAACTTTGGCCAATAGTTCCTTTTATATAAACATTCATCTCAATTCTGGGAATTTATCCTTAAAGCAAGTTTATTGTGATTAGTGTTTGGAAAATTAGAGAAAACTCTCATGATCAAAACGGAGGCAGTGAAGGCAGACTCAACAAGAGGAGAAGTAAGGTTGTTAATTCCAATTGGAATATTTGATGAAAATTAGAAGATGGAGAATTTTTACCTAATGCTGCTTTAAGTGATACCTTCCGCAAATAGTATTGTCTCAAGAAACAGTTTTTAAGCCTTTACCATCAACAACTACTGTGCAGAGTATTTGGGGGAACATAAGGGGGAATTGATGCCTTAGGGGCAGGGATTGTGTTTATCTATTTTTGTATTTACACTATCTGTCAGAAAATAGATGGTCAATAAATATGCTTTGAATGAATGGACTAGAAAAGGCTTAAGTTTGATACTTGTAGTTTATAGATGACAGACGTGTGAATAATGGTAATGCAGAATAGAAAGTGGTAACTGCTCTGAGTTTGATACAAATGAAGACAGATGGGTTAATATCAAAAAAGCGATGGATCAGAAGGAAGGAGAATATTTGTAAACCATCTCTGCTGTTTACCAAACTCTTCACCCACATAACCTTCAATAAGTTACTTGCTTCAGATTGGTGTTTGTTGAGCACCCACAATGCAAGAATTTCAAGCAATGCACCATGCTTCTGTGTGGAGCTCCATTGTGCCCATGTGTTAAATGAGGACTATGATGACACTGAGATCCCTGGGCTGTTTGTGAAATTTTAGTGAGATAGCATATGCAAAAGAACTAAACTAAAAAGTGCTTTTCAAGTGTGCATTGTGGTTGAGACTTGTGCTCTGGGAGTTCATTTAACAGAGAAAGAGGACTTCCAGATGGAGCACTGAGAAATGACTTCCACATAGGGACCAAGAAATTACCTGAATCCTATTAGATTTTATCTATTGAAGGATCAGGTAGCATTTATGAATGTTTCCAAAGAGAAGTAAGAAAAAAATGTACTAATAGAATAAAAGTTGGATGTTTATTATTACAGAAATGTCATTCAAAGGGCTTTGGAAAACCTGCCAGGCTAATTAGCTATTATGATCAGGTATCTATGGAAACCACTGTACATCAGTACTCAGAATAGACAATTATTTAACCATTTAACAGAGAATAAGAATGCAAAAGCAAGTCTATTCAATGAATTATTGGAACATATATAGTAGGAGAAAATTCTAGAAATTTTAAAGAAAAAAATAGTATTAAAATTAAAAAGATCCAGGTAGAGATGAGGGAGTAGACCAGACAAAGGAAAGCATTCTACATATCTGAAGACCATGCTTGTTGTATGTGAGTTAGTAGCAACAATCGTTGTGCTTTTGATAAGATAATAATTTGTAGTAACATTTAATACATATCATCAATAATACAAAAAGCATTGGGTTTTCCTTATGTATCATTGTGTGATACAAAAATGAAAAAGAAAACAGTCTCTGCCCTTGAGGAGCTCACAGTGTGGAGATCAGGATATGATTCAATAGGAAAGAGACAGATTTGAAGCAGTTTTGAAACTTAGATAAGAGCATTATAAACTTGGTGTTGGAGCTGGGCATCAGCGAGAACCAGAGGGAGAGGCAGTATTTGAATATGGCATTAAAGCCAGCGAAGTAGTCATGCAAATGGAGACGATGGATAAGAAATGGTGCCTGCAATGTGCCATGACCCGAATTATGTGCACAGTGCCCTGGGAAATGGCTAAAACCATGAGCTTAGAGATCCTTCTGAGACTTGCAACATGTTGCCAATATATCTTCATTTAGGCCTTATAACAACAAGCCTATATTGGGTGTTATCGTCATTCAAGCTTTACAAATAAAGAAACAGATGCTCAGAGGTATTAAGCAACTTGCCAATGATTGCCTTGCTAAGAGTCAGCATCTGAACTGATGACTGCCTAACTTATGAGCCTGGGGTCTGCATCCAGCTTCCCACTCTGATTCTCTCTTTATCTATGGTTCTATATTGTCCCTGCTTTTCCTGTCCCCTGTTTAGAATCTTTTATTCAAATCTGCCCAAGATATAATTTGATTGGGGTTCGGTCCTTCTCCAATATGGAGCATCTCTGCTAAACAATTCTTACAGGAGGCCACTACATGGGATACTGGTGCTTCTCTTATGTCTAGTTTAGGGCACAAGTCACATGAAACAAGCTATGACTTATGATCAAGTGATTCCATAGGAGAGCTGGACTAGGAAGGTATCTGTGGGCATGGCAAAACTCAAGAGTCTCAGAAACAGATCCTCAGTACAAATTGTGTCCTATGAAGAAGAGCTGAGCCCTTTGATAACTTCCTACCTATAGAACTGCAGTCTTCCCATCTGTCCAGCCCACGTCACTGGTCTATACACATGGGGTGCTCCTTCCCACACTCCCGGTTTAAGCTGCAATATCATATGGGGAATAGAGCTTTGATATCAGTACCAGCCTCATTGGTTGATGTCCTAAATTCCTGACAAATTCCTTCTAAGCTATTCCCCCAAGGGATGGGTCTTTTGAAGCCCTGTTTTAATCTAGAAACTTCATTTGTTTATGTATTCTCTCACAACACATGTGACTTTCCTAATGACAATTACTGTCACCCGCTAGCCAAACTTTGGTAATGGGGTAATCCTAAATAATGATAACAGTAAGAGTTTGGCAATGGCAGAAGAAATGAGCACCAGAGACTGGTAAGCAAGAAGCACAAGGTAGCTGATCAAGTCTTGCTGAGAGGCTGTTTTTGTAACGGAATAAAACTCCAGTCATTTTTAGTCTCCTTTTAATGTATGTACATGTAATGCATGTGAAAAATATAACCTAAGGGAGGAAGGTAAAAATACCTATTTTACTTGAAATATTCACTCTAAGCAGACTGTGAAAAAGTAAGGTAGGTAAGCATGCTGTTTTCTCTAAAGCAATCACTAAGAAAACCAAAAAATGTATAGTCCGAAAACCCATAGATTACTTAAAATAAAATGCTAAAACATATTCCAATAATCCAAAAGAAGGAAGTAAATGAAGAATGAAAGATCAAAAGCCAAAAGAGACAAATAGAAAATAAATAATTCAGTGACATACTTAAATAAAGCCATATCAGTAATTACATTAAATGTCAGTAATCAAAACACAAGACATAATAGACAAAGATGGCCCGATTAAATTGGGGGAAAAAAAGACCTAACTATATCCTGTCTATAAAATATCTCTGTTAAATATAATAATCAGGATAAATTACAAGTAAAAGGATGGAAAATCACGTGCTAAGCAAAAGCTAATTTTTAGGGAAAAAACTGGAGTGGCTGTATTAATATTAGATAAAGTAGAGTTCAGAACAAGAAAACTCACCAGGGATTGAGAAAAATACTATTAATGATAAAATGGACAATTCACCAAGTGTGTGAGTGTGCTGGGATTGCCATAATAAAGTACCACAAACCAAGTGGCTTCAACAACAGAAATTTGTTGTCCCACAGTTCTGGACGCTAGAAGTTCAAGATCGAATACCGGCAGGGTTGATTCCTTCTGAGAGCTATGAGAGAGAATCCGTTTCCTGCCTTTTGCCTAGCATCTGGCGCTTTGCTGGCAGTCTTCGGTGCCCCTTGCCTTCTACAAGGATCACTCCAATCTCTGCCTTCGTTCTATCCATATACATGTCTGAGTCCAAATTCCCCCTATTTATAAGGACACCAGTTATACTGGATTAGAAGCACACTCTGCTACGGTATGACCTTGTCTTAACTAATTACATTTGTGACCATCCTATCCTTAAATTAAGTCACATTCTGAGATACTGAGGGCTAAGACTTCAACATCCGAATTTGGGGGGACACAATTCAACCTATAATAGCGAGAAAATGCAGCAATGCTAAATGTGCATAAATCCAAGCTCAGATTTTCAAACCACATGGAGAAAAAACCAATAGAACTGAAAGGAGAAATAGACAAATCCACAATTATAATTTGAGATTTATCAGGGAGAGATTAAGGCCAACTGATGCCCTAAATTCAGACCAAAAACAGTGACCCTTGAACCTTCCATTGCATAAAATAAGGAGCTTAAGTGTCCATTACACAAATCAGTGGATGAGTTTAATGGTTGGCTGATCCAGGCAGCTATGTTTACATTCCATGGACATGAAATTCCTGTAAAATGAACTGGAAATAAATGTGATATTTGATGACACTTTCAAACCAAATTTTTCAACTTCAGTTGCTCATCATGCCAAAGAAAATTCTTTTAACAATGGCCCTTAAAGTTGAAGAGTGCAGATAGACAACTACCAAAAAACAGTTGGCTAAAGTTAAGTGTGGCGATGAAACAGTTAAGGGCATAATAGCCAGGGGAAATAAAACTCTGTGGGACACTCTTCCCTTTCTACCCTAAGCACAGGCCTATTTTGCTTAATGGTTAATCCAAGGATGAGGCTTATGCATCCCTCTCTGTAAAATTGGTAGAAAAAATGCATAGAATATCATCAAGAATATAGAAGTCCTAAGCAACACTGCAAACTGATCTAACTGATATTTATAGAACACTATCCTCCTCAACAGCAGAATACACATTCCTTGAAAGTTTCTACGAAGATTCACAAAGGTAGGCAATATCATGAGCCACACAATATATATTGACATTTTTAAAATAGGATAAAAGAAAAATAATATAATTCTTAAAGTATGTTCTCTGACCATAATGGAATAAACTAGAAATCAGTAACATAAAGATAGCTTGGAAAATCCTCCAAATATTTGAAAGTTACACCACACACTTCGGATATCTCATGGGTCAAAAAGCAATTTCCGAGGAAGTTAGAAATTGTATTAAATTGAATGAAATGAAATGCAACACATAAAATTTTGTGAGATACAGTTAAGACAGTGTTTAGTAGCAAATTTATACCAAAAACAAATGTCTCCAGTCAGTAATATAGGCTTTCATCTTAAGAAGCTTAAATATAAGGACATTAAAGGTAAAGTTAGAAAAAGGAAGAAAATAATAGAGGTAAGAGCAAAAAGCAAAAAATGAAAACAGATTCCCAATGGAGAAAAATCAAAAAAAGCAAATGTCAGTTCTCAAAGAACAGTAAACTTGATAAACCTGTAGCCAAATTTACCAAGACACACATAAAGAAGACACAAGTTACCAGTCTCAGGAATGAAGTAGGGGAATATGACTACAGGCCCAGTAGATACTAAAAGAACAATACTGAGATGTTAAAACAACTCTATGCCCATCATCAATTCAACAAGATAGACAAAATGTATCAATCCGAAAGATACAAACTACCAAAACTCACTGAAGAAGAAATACGACCTGAATAGTTTTATATCTATTAAATAAATTCAGTTCTTGGTTTAAAACCTTCCAACAAATAAAACTCCAGGCCCAGGTGGTTTCACTGGTAAATTCAACCAAACATTTACACAGAAAATAATACTAAGTGTAGATGACCTTTTCTAGAAAAGAGAATAGGAGTAAATACTTCCTAACTTATCCTTTGAGGCTAACTTTTCCTTTTCTTCTTCTTCTTCTTTTTTTATTTTGGTGAGAAAGATTGGCCCTGAGCTAACATCTGTTGTCAATTTTCCTGTTTTTGCTTGAGGAAGATTGTCACTGAGCTAACATCTGTGTCAATCTTCCTCTATTTTGTATGTCAGTTGCAACCACAGCATGGCTTGACGAGCAGTATGTGAGTCTGTGCCTGGAATCTGAACCTGTGAACCCCAGGCCACGGAAGTAGAGCACTCAAACTTACCCACTACACCACTGGGCCGGCGCCTGAGGCTAAGTTATACAGATACCAAACCCAGACAAAGACACCGTAAGAAAAGAAAACTACAGACCAATATCCTTCATGCACACAAATGTAAAAATTTTCAACGCAACTTACTAAGTTGAATCCAACAATGTATAAAACTAATAACACATCGCAACCAAATGAGATTTATCCCAGGAATGCAAGTAAATTTTAATATTTGAAGATCAATGAAATGTACCATCTTAACAGAACAAAGAAAAACATGATTATATCAATAAATACATAAAAATCATGTGATAAGATTCAATACCCATTTATGAAAAGAAGGGAACTGTCTTCATTAGATGAAGGGCAACTATGAAAACCTACAGCTAGAATCATACTTAATGGTAAAAGATTGGATCACTTTCTCCCACAGTTAGGAATAAGGCAAGGATGTCTCATTCAATATTATATTGTATAACCCCTCCTGTATAATAAGATAAGAGAAAGAAATAAAAAGCACACAAATTAGGGGGAAAAAAGTAACCAAATTGTCTTTGTGCACAGATGGCAAGTGATTGCCTATGAAGAAAAGTCCCGAGAAATCTACAAAAAGGCTCCTAGAACTAATGACTGAGTTTTGCAAGGTCACATTTTATAAGGTTAATATAATTTCAACTACTTTTTTCACTCAGCATGACCCTGCATGAAATGATTCAGATAAGGGTGACACCAGAAAGTTCCTAAGAGGGCAAATACACACAAATGCACTATATACAAATAAATATACATACAGATACTAGTATACCTATTATTATTTATCACCGCATACGCTTTGTAACTGCATTCCAAAATGCTTTAAATACATGTATGTAGATGTGAATTTTTATACATGTAACCAAAAAATACACTGTGATATAAATGAACATATTTAATAACTAGAATTTAGTATAAGTTTAAAAGCTAGAAATAAATTATGCACTATTAATGAAACACACTGGTGCAAATTACAATCCTTGTGTCAAGAGAAAAAGCATGACCAAAAAAGGAGAGAGAGAAAAGGAATGACTAAATGAGCTAGACCTTTCAAAAAAAAAAGACCTTCCAAATATACTGATCCAGGCTGTATGTAAAGAGAATATGATCTGATTTGAAATTTCATCCTTTTAAGTCAACTTTTCCTACCCTTAGGCCATGTCTTAGCAATTCCTTAACCACTCTGAACCACAGACTCTTCTTCTATAAAACAAAGATAATAATAACTATTTACCAGTGTTGTTGGATTTCTATTCAGTTCTTACTACTTTCCAGGCACTGTTCTAAGTGACTTATATACATTTATAGCCTTTTAATTCTCACAGCATGCTATAAGGTAGCTATTAGCTCCATTTTACAGATGTTAAACTGAGGCAAGGAGATGTTAAGTGATTAGCCCAAGGTGCATTATGAGTTAGTGCTGGAAGCAGGATTTTAAACTAAGTCTTGGGGCTCACCTGTCAACGACTGCTATGCTGAGACTACGTTTAAAATGCTGATGAGTGTGCCATGCAAGTGGAACACTCATACATTCTTGCTGAAAATATAAATTGGGACGACAGCTTTGGTAACCCATCCAGCAGTATCTATTAAAGATGGGTATGTGCACATAATGTACCCATGTTTATTCACATTTATTGCTTTATGATTCAGCAATTCTGCTCCCACACTTACACCCAACAAATACATACCAACAAGAACATCCACAGCAGCCCTATTCATAGCAGCCAAAAGTTGTAAACTGCCCAAATGAGTAGCTACAGAAGGACAGGTAAATGTTGGTATAGTCACACACTGCAATAGTATAACATGATGAGAATTTTTTAAAATATACGCATTCCATCAACACTATTAATGAATCTCACAAAAAGTGTTTGGAATGAAAGATATTAGATATAACAAAGTACAAGATATATGTGTATACTTTATAGAAAGTTGAAAAAACAGGTTAAAAAAAAACCTATATGGAGGTAGATGTAAGGCTAATAGTGGCCTTTCGGGAAAGGTGTGACCAGGTGGGGAAGGAGGGCCCTCTGTCATTCTGGTAATTTTCTGTTTCTTGATCTTGGTGTTGATTACACCAATGTGTTGAATCTGTGAAAATGCATCCTAATAGTATGTGTGCCATTCTTTATCTATGTTATGCTTCAATAATTTTTTTAAGTAACTTTTTAAAAAGTATACCCTCCTACCTCAAAATGCAATTTGGAGCTCTAAATTTTCAGTACACACACAGCGGTACCCGGAGGCATTCTATAAGACACACACACTCACACACTAGCACACTCACACTGGGGGACTCTCTCACACCTGTGTGCAAACACAGTGACAGATATGCATACACACATGTGCATGCATTTGTTCACATATGCACGTACATCCATGCTGACACATGAGCATACACATCCTCACACACACATCTGAGTTTTCTCCCCTGTGTTGTGATGCATCTGTCATCCCAGCCTTTACCCTCTCCCCATCCTTAGCTGCTAAGCTCTTCTTACACAGGAATTCTGGGTTTCCTTCCTCCTTGTGCCCTGATGGGCCTACCTCTGTCTGACACACAAACAAATAAAGTGCTTATTGCTGACACACTGAAGCATGTCCAGGTTAAAAAAAAAAAAAAAAACTGTAGCTTTTAGAAATATCAGTACTAGAAATTATAGGAGGTGGCTTCATCCAGAAATTGTGCATGTCCATGATCTTGTCTCTCTACAACTTAAAAGAAAGATAAATAAATTAAGATGAACCCCTTGAGGATAGGGAAAGAAGTCTGTCACGATAGCAGATAGTCCTTCCTTCTTCACACCTTGTAGAATTTACTGAGGAACCCCCTCAGGCACAGGTCCTCATGAGGTGAAGAAAGGTCTCAAATCAGATCTCTGGGTAGAGGAAGAAGGAGAAGACAGAAAGAAAGAGAACGAGGGATGAAGAGAAAATGGAGGAAAAGAGGAGGCAGATAAAGAAGAGAAGCAAAAGGTGCAATGATTTACAAATGCAAATGCCAGATAAAAACATAATCTATGGCTTTGAAGAAAGTTGAAGAAGATAACATTTTATTTAATCTTTTAAAATCATTTTGGGATGAAACCATGACCAAGTAGACACTTAAAAACCTCTGTGTCCAGTGATAAATTGCTTTGACTTTTGGACGTTCTCACAAAGCTCAGTAATCCAGCGCATGGAGTCAGGAAGAACTCTGTGAGACAGAAGTAATTAAATTTTGATGAATATAATAATTACTCTGGAAGTTTATTAAAAATGTAGATATGTCAGATTCAGTGGATCTGTGATGGGGCCCAGGAATTTGCATTGGATCAAACATTTTGCAACTTTTGATGCAAAAAGATATTTAGCAGAGGTTTATTGAGTGAATTAATGCTTGGACGGATGGATAGACAGATAATGATGAATCAACATATCAATTAAACATTTAATTAATGAAGGAATACATAAATACATTGCCAAGCTGAGGCTAGATCTGAGATTGTGTTGACACCATTAAGATTCATTCTGCTCTTCCACGGGGCTAGCTTGAACAGTCAGCAAGCCTTCCCTTTGACATCTCTTTAAATGCAAATGCTGTGGGATGAAACAGTCCTCTGATAATCATCATTATATTTTATACATCCCACCAACACTCCAAATGAAGGCTTTGTGCTAAATCTTTACAGAAACAAACAATTGGGAACTAGGAAAAGTTTTAATAGACTTGAAAGTAAACACTAGGTTGTCATTTAAATAACTATCATCTCCCCAAATGTGAAATCCTCAAGACTAACACTGAATAAATGCAGAGAATCCATCTATTAGCTGAAAATGAATAAAGCAGTATTTACGAAATGAGTAATTTGAATTTGATTAATGTTTATAACTGTGTTTACATATGAATTGAATATTAACCTATAGCTTGAAAGGGTTTAATTAGCCTTGGAATATTGTTTTGGAGCACAATGAAAAATAACCAATTCACAAAGGGACAGGCAGAGGATATCAGCATGCACAAATGAGGTCAATTAATTAAGCAATTTGCATATATTTGAATGGCTATTTTCAGGGCATCTTTTTTTTGACATTTGGATCTTCCTATTCCCATATTGTGCTTCTAACGTTCTATTTATACAACACATCAATCACTCAGCCACTCTGAGTGCATCGTGACTGGCTCAGGTGCAACCCTGGAGGCCGCAGTCTTCCCGAGAAATAGTCATCTCTGCACAAAAGATACAATAATTTGTCTAAATGAGCCCTAGAATGACAAGGAGGAAAATCAGGTTTAAACTAAACCAATGAATTTGATATAGAACCATAAAATATTAGTACATAGCAACTGGAATATAATAAAAGCTTAGCAATTATTTGTTTAATGAGTGAATAAATGAATGAAAGCTATAATGGATTTCAAGAATCATTGCATGCAGAATTTTTTAAAGATCATTGCAATAGTATCATTTCAACCTTTTGCACCCCACCCCCTCTGCAATGCTTTTAGCCCTGTGTATTTTTCATCCACCCATCTCTCAGAAAAATTTTGTGAAGTCTTCCTGTATTCCAGTTGCTTTATAAACATAAAATGTATGTTCACTATGCTTTTACAAATGAGGTATTTTGGTTCTCCAGGTTTTGAAAATTCCCATGAACAATCCTCAACCCTCTGTAACACCAAGGCAGTATTATTAAGGCTCTAATGCAAAGTCAAACAGCCAGTTAATCAACTAGTGATAAGATTAGCTGGATATACAATGATAGGTGAACTTTCTCCCCTGCCAACAAAAGCACGAGGAGGCCATTATTAATCAGATGTCCAAGAACTAGAAGTGGGGCAGAGGGAAAGGAATAGCACCATCAAGAGGGTACTCATTCCTTCCACGTTTTGTGGAAAGTGCTATTACACTCATTATTTAATATCAGTTTGTGAAAAAAAAACATGCAAGATGTTACTGCCCTCATTTGAAACAGGAGGAGATGTGTCCTTTTTATTGGAATGGGGTATCTGAAGCATCATCATTGCTACACTCAATTCTTATCCTCAAGGTTTCTCAGACTTTAAGCCCAAGAAATAGTACAGAGAGCAGCGCAGAAAGAAAGCCCGCTTACTCAGAGTGCGGTTAGCATTTTGTGTGGCGCTGTGAGCTATCCCTGTGTGTCATGATCAGAAAGACACTAGAAAGTATTCTGCCCATCCCCCACAGCAAGCTTCCCTAATGTTTTGGAAGATATTTTAAAGTATTTAACAGTGGACAGAGCCTCTCTTTCCCAGACATAAATAACAATGAGGAAGATGATAATGCTAGGAGTGATCATTATTGAAGGTAGCGATAAAATTAAAGTGTATAGGACTCATCACAGATCCTGTCTTTCCAATAGTTTTGGTCAGGTGGGAGTTTAGACAGAGCCTGATGGATGTAAATCCTTCAGATGAGGTGGTGTAAAGGAGTGTCTTTGAAAGAAAAAATAATTCATGGAAGGCATTCTGCTCTACTGAAATCAATCCTTGCCCACTCCAACTTTGTCAAGATCTGGACCTCCGTAACCTCTCTTACTGTCCTATCAGCCCAGTCTTTGGCATGTGAGCTCTGCATTACGTGATGTGAATACAGTGCACCTCACCAAGTTATGAGCACTAGCAGTTTATTCATAGCTATTTGTAATCTATTTTAGAAGCAATTATAAATATTTTGAACTGTTTCATATTCAGCTCCGCTTAAGTATGCAATGAAGTGTGCTGTCTGCCTTTCTTTATTCTAATAACTAGCCTCGCTCTCCCAGGCCTAGTAAATATTTGATTATATGATCCATCCAGTTCCTGCCCCTGGAACTGTAAGAAGGGGAATGAGAGGAAGCATTTTCTTTTTCAATTAACTCCTAGAGACATGAAGCCCTGCAGGCAGTGCAGTGAGAAGGATGGTCTAGTTCAGGGCATTTTTTCCCGAAGACTAGCTGCCGAGAGGGATCTGAGAAACTGCGGGTGGAATTCTCGTCCCCTGATAATCAGTTAAGAGATGGCTCTATCAGCAGAGCGTGCCCACTTCACAAACTGAGAAAATCAAGTTAGATGAGCAGTGTGTCTGTGGAAAGACCTGGAGGCCTTGGAGGGAAGGAGGCAAAGGAACCTGAAAACTGCTCATTCTTCCCTTGAATGACCACCATGGAATATGAAGTGTTTGACATTTGACCTGCTTCAGGAATCAGGGGTTAATCAAATTTAGAGTCAGAAGGGATACCAAGAACCCCCAATTCTAGTGTCACTTCCTCCAGACTCCTTCCCTGGGTTTCCTGGCTATATCAGACCCATTTATGATACTATGAAAACATTGCACATTTCTCTTTCATAGTTCTTATCTTCCTCCCTAGGAGCTAAATCTGTCCTAATTTTCCACTCTATTCCCAGCATGAAGAAAAGTGGCAGCACACAGTAGGTGTTATGTATGTGTGTGTCATAACAGTTGTATGAAATTCTCTTGGAAGAGGAATATGAAGCAAGATTTTCTTTTTTTTAAATTAAATCCAATGACACTTTAAAAAAACTAAAACAAATGACAGAAAGCAAACTAAAAATATGTTAGGCAAAAATATAATTATTTTGGATCAATTAATTAAAATCTGGAAAGCAGTGATGCGGCTGAATGTTATGAGTAAACTAGTCGAGAAACCCAATGAGTAGCAGCACTTTTTCATGCTTTGATGCCTGCTGCTTCTTCCTGCAGGTGAGTTATGGTCTGCTTCTCTCTGAAGCTGGGATAGGAAGCCCAGGCACCTCTAGGCTAAGTCATCTCCCTATTAGCCTAGCTCTGTTTCTGAAAAATCCCAGGGAAGTGCTCTGATTGGGAAGCGTTGGGTCTTGAGCCAACGCAAGTTCCAATCTTGGCATACCCTTAATATTTCCTGCCATGAGCCACAAGGTAGGAGGAAATAGGATTGCTCCCCCAAAAGGAAAGGGCACTTCTGTTCAGGAGGCAAAGGATACTGGGCAGCAGCAAAGCAAAATCGAACAGTATGACTACTAAGCCAACCTTCAGCAGGGGTTTTCTCCCAAGAGAGAAGCTCCTCATCAAGTCATGAGAAAAACTCTTATCCTTCTCAGAGCATGCTTCTCTTTCTTATAAGCAAGTATTTAGTATGGTGTACTCGCTCCTCGGTGCTGACCTTTGGACTTGACATGTTATGTAAATGCATGTATGTATATATCTATGCACACACACATATATAAAACATGGGCGTATATATAATATGTCCCTACTTCCCTTCCCATGTGCTACCATTTCTATAGCTTGTTGCTTTACAGCAATTCTCATCAACATGCTCTCACCACTCCTGATGTAACAGGTCCATCCCTACAGGAATTCACTGCACTCCGTGGACAAGCCAACAAAGACTCCCCTGGAATTACAGAGTGACAGGTCTGGTGCCATTGTATGACACATGAACCATTCCCCCACTCAGTGGGAATCTCTTGTGTACAAGGACTGTGAGTTCTTATCTCTGTATTCTGCACAGCCTTTAATATGGAATTCAGAACATATAGATATTTCATTAGTATGTGAATGAATGAATGGGTAAAATATGCACAGTTAAAAACTACCTACTCACCAGCTTTACTCAGTTAAGGCTTTAATAATCCACCCATATCTGATTTATGATTTTTCTTGCCAAATCTGATCATGTTTTATTTTAATTAACCTTTTTAGTTTAATTATTACGAAATTTTATTTAAATTTTAATAAAATTTAATAAACTTAATCCTTTTAATAAACTTTATTCGTATCAGCCATTCAATTTGCTAATTGAATTAAAAAGCTGACATCTCCAGCTCTTCCACAATGTGATATTTAGAAGCAATAATTCATCCATTGGAATTAGTTTCTTATGAAAACGTCTGTGATAAAGAATAAAGGTTGGTGAAAGTAAACACAAATTTAGAGTTTATATTGAATCTTAAACTAAATGTGGACTTGTTAGTATCTTTTACCTTTTCGACTATGGACTATTTTTTTCCCAAAATGAGAACAGAAGCAACAGAACAGTGAGGAACTTTTTTAATTTTTAGTGTCTACTTTGAGCCAAACTCTATGCTAGATATTTTTATAAGGATCCCATATTATCATAACAAGCACTTTGCTGCTTTACCTATCATTGCACTGGCCATGCAGATGAGGAAAATGGTACTTCAGCAAATTCCCCAGGTCACCCAAATAGAGTGAAGTGGAGGTTATCTGGGTCTGTCTAGCATCAAAGCCTATACCCTTGATCCTCAGTACACAGCTCTAAAGGGTCGTTTATATTTGTTTTCCACAATTTAGCATTTAATCTTGAATATGTGATTTACCTCTATTTCATGTGTATTGCCTTTATATTCCCTTAAAAAATTGTGTCTAGAAAGCATCTTGTCTTACGTGAATACAGTAAGTCAGGATGCAATGAGTGGTTATTATGAGGTACAAAATGTGACAGAGTGAGGAGAGGAGAAACTGAGTCAGGAACTGATTCAAGAAGAAGTTCTCCTGTATCGGACAGGAAAACTCATATACGATGGAATCCACAGCTGGAAGCAACTGTGATTAATAGGATCTTCTGGGAAACTTTGTTTTCAAATCTTTCTTTGTCATGTTATGGAACGTATTTGACCTCGTTTAGTATAATTTTTTTCCAAAAATTTTCTGAACCTAGGTGAATAGACTCTTATTTCAATCGATATGATTCTAGAAATGTTTTGTACTCACCCAAACTTATAATACTAATTGGCAAAGCAATCCTTTAGCTATAAAAATTATTTCAGGAAAATTAAGAAACTGTTTTTCATAGAAAATAATAATTTGACATATAGTATTTGAATATCCACTTTTTTTCTGATTTAAAAAATAATGAATAAGATAATTCCCTACAGTTGTCAAATTCATAGTCTTTCCCAGGAAACATATGTGCCTGAATTCAGCACCTCAACTCAACTTAGTACTAGGTACATGACCTTGGACAAATTATTTCACCTGTCCAAACCTCAATTTTCTTATCTATAAGATGAAAGTGGCAACACCTCCTTTTCAGAGTTTTTCTACCTGTAAATAGCATATGGAATGTCTTAACAATACATTTAACCCATAGAGATGTTTAGTATATTTCACTGAATCTGAGATAAACTTGGTGGCAGATCTTCAGGTTCAGGATCTCTGGTCATTTAAAATTTTGCCTCCAAGCCCATGATTCTGAATTTGTTCATGCCTGCCCTCAGTACCCCGACACGGAAGGACTTAGTTCAGAATTTCTGGTTCAAATTTAGTGATGATGAACAAAGAAGTGATTGGTTTCCTGTTATTACACAAATGCATGCACACACACACACACATATCACACATCACACAAATATTTACTTAGCTCCTTCCATGTGTGAAGTCCTGTAGGCAATACAAAGATAAGTCAGTTATAGATCCTGCTGTTAGGCTCTTAAAGTCAAGCAAGGGAGATAAAAGACGTAAATCACTGGAATGTAAGGTTGAAATAGATAATATTAGCTCCAATTTATTGGACATCTACTGTGTACCTGGTATTTTTCATTTGGCATTTCTGTTTCAAAAAATCAAACTTTCTTTTTCCTGAGGGGAGCTTTTTTTCCTCCCCTCCCCACATTCCTACCTTGGACAATGAAAAAGGGATCTACTCTGACCCTTGCATGCTCTCAGAATCAGTGGGGAAGACATGGAAGTACTGGAAAGGATGCTGAAATACTGGAGAAGGTGCTGAAGTACTGAGAAGGATGCTGAAGTACTGAGAAGGATGCTGAAGTATGGGACAGGCGGGCAGGGCTAGGGGGGTGCTTCCACTTTCTCTCCATTCCTTTCTCCTCAGACCCCGCAAGACCAAGAGTGTTAATCCATCAAACCAAGTTACCAGTGATTGCTTCAAAAAAATAAGACAAGGCCCACCATGTAGGCCTCTCAACTTCTTTGTCTTGTGGGTCAATGAAAAGAGGATGTACTCCCTCACTTGTCATGTAAACCCTCATGGGTCAGGACTCAGGGTCTGCCTTCCAACCTTTCCTTCTTCCTCTTTCTGGGGTTCTCCTTCTGTCTGTGACTTTTGTCTTAGCCAGTAAAACCAAACGAATCATTCTATGGATGTGTAATGTTTGGTCTATGTGCCTTCTGATGTCATTACTACATAGAAGACAACCCTGGAGACAGCAGAGTGGGTCAGTAGCTGCCATCACCTTCAATTTATTGAGTATTTATAAGCACTAGGAGTTGTGCTAAGTGCTTTCCACCCAGGGTAGTGCTCACAACAGCCCTACGAGGTGACTAATAAGTCCCATTTGACCAATAAATTTCTCTGGATTCAAAGTGTCAACTTGGAGAGTAAAAAGGTACATTGATAGTGGTTAATAAAGTAGTTGGGGAGAGGGACCTGCAAGAAGGGATGAAGAGAGGTGAAACTTTCAACTTCTGTCTTTGTAAAACCTCTCTGAGATAAGTTCTTATCGCTGCAAAACTGTTTACTTCTCTGCAAACCTGACTAAGTATTCCAGGTGAAGGTCAATTCCATTAAATTCTTGAGCATTTTCCGAGCATCTCCAGCATTGTAGACAATGCTAATCATGTGGGAGATGCAGGCAGTAATAGAATCCTGGCATGGTGCTTGGAAACGACAAATGCTTTAGACACAGAAAGTTTGAGTTTAATTTGCATCTTAGCAATCTACAGCTGTATCACCTTGAAAATTAACTTTCATTTCTGAATCTTGGTTTCATCTGTTAAATGAAACATACCAATTGCTCTGCAGGTTTCACGTGATCATCTGCAATAATGTTTACCAGAGAAATAGCACAGGACCAGACCAGAGTGAGTGGTCAATAATGGTAGTTATGAAGAAAATCTCCTGGAGCAGAATGGGTGCCCAAAACTCTACCTCCATCCCTTAGGATGCTTGACAGAAATCAGCACTGATGGGTTTGAAGTTTGGATTTAAATATGTAAAGTAAATATAGGAACAGAGATCAAGCAATAACAACTCAGTTTTGAATAGCCCTCTACAGCTCACTGAATAATCCCACACCCATTATCTTGATTCTCACCAGTCTTGTGAGATTGGTAGGTAGGATATAGCATAATTTTTTAATTGTTATTTTCAGGAGCTCAGAGAGCAGAAGGTTATTTTCTGAGATCACAGAATTTTAAAGTGGCGGAGCCAGGGTCTAAATTGATTCTGTGGTTTTTGGCCAAAAGGTCAATCCATGCAAGCCAATTGGAAGTCACAGTTACATCAGTTGTGCTGTCCTGTGTTTGTAGATATCCTGTAGATGTCCTGTGTTTAAAAGGAGAAAAACAAAAAGCCAGTGCCAGGTACCTGGAGGAGGGTGTGGAGAGGGCATTTTAAGGCTCACTGAGAGTTGGGCTTGTAGACCACCCTGCATCTTCCTTGGTTGACTTTGTAGAATCATCCACTCCCTCTGTCCCCCAAGGTCTGGGTAGGCAATAAGAGGCGATGTGGCTGACAACATTAGCTCTTGATTTGAGCAATCAGAGACCCTCCCAGAGCCCCGGTGACACGCTTACTGGCGGGCTGGGTGGACTTGGCCTGCCCCTTGAGAGAACAGCAGTGATCTCCACACAGAGGCTGTGAGAGCATGGCCCTGCCTTTTCGTGCTTCATCAGCAGTAGGATTTTTGCATTCTGGCTTATTTCCATTTGGCGTCAGAATGGAATCTCACCCTGGGCTCAGAGGCACGTGTGTCAGTGGCAGCCAGAAATTCCCGTCTTTATTTAGTCAACACTTTCTTTCAGGTTCCCTTGGTCAAAGTGTAGCTGCCTGGGTTTGCTAATGGAAGAGGGGAAAACTATGGGGTGGTTTTTCTAAACATTTTTGGCCCATGATGTTGCATTTCTTCCTCCTTCCTTCCTTCCATGCTTTTCACTTGTGTTTAATGAATATTAACCTTATTCTATGCACCCCATCAGGTGTTGGAGCATAAAAGTAAAGGGAACTTACCCTTTCACCTTGAGTTCCCAGCAGTTTGCTGGGGAAGACAGGTATATCAAAACTAACTATCACACAGTGTGATAACAGAGGAGTGCCCAACACGTTATGTGGAAGCTCAGCAAAGGGAGGTCTCAACTCTTACTAGGGAGGCTAGGAAAGATGGAGGACAGGAAGGCAGCCAGTCTAGATGGTGCAGGTGTGTGTAAGGGAGGAGCAGAGGAAGGTGAAATGCACACAGGGAGTCCTGTGCACCGGGTTAAAGACCTCCAGCATTAAATTTGAGCTGGTGGTTTCACCAGTGAAGAGCCGTACCACTAGGCAAGTGGTATAGGAAAGTGATTTGGGTGGCAGTGTGGACAGTGTCTTGGAATGGGGGTGAGACAGGATCAGGGGCCCTGTAGACACTGGGACAGGTGCAAGTCGATGAGATGGATAGACCAGAGCAGGGTTATTTCCCTTAGAGTTCCCGGACCCTGAAAAGGCTACCTTATTCCCCTATGCCCTTAGATATAATTCAAAGTAAATACAATATTAAAAAATAAGATGGAAAACATATGTTTATGGTGAGATTAAAATGCCTTTCTAGATTTTTTTATGAAATGGACAGTTCTGTACAACTTGATTGAAGCCACATTTTCTTATTTTCTTTTTGAACCCTGCTTGAGGTTCCCTAAGCATGAACTTATTTGGTGTGTGGGGAGAGGTGGTCCATGCAGGGGACTCACAGGTCACAACCTCCCACGTCAGGGCCTGCCATTGGCATTGGAGGTCTGGCCCCCAAGGCACATAGGCGTGGGTAGTGATGTCTTAACACTTGTGGGAGGTGTTGGAGGGACACAATGTGCTGTTTTGTGAGTCTGGCATCTCAGCTTGGCTAACGCTGGAGGGAGTACTTGTGACATCTGTGCATGAGCCTGTGCAACACGAGAGTGAGTGAGCCGGCATGGCTCAGTTCACGTTGCATCACTAGCCTTCCTCACTCTGATCTGGGTGGTAACTCACTCCTCTGTCTTGAGATGATTCCTTGCGCTTCACAGTTTTCAGAACTCTGTGAAGAAAGTTCATTTGATAAAGGCGACTAAAGAGGGCACAGTGGAAAGGGATGGCAGGACAAGATCATGGTCCAGGAGAGGGGTGATAGGTCTCTCTCCCCTCCAAGAGGATTGGCATGGGCATCACTTAATCAAGGGGCAGATGCTCATTCTTTGCAACTATCTATAAATGTCCCCTGAGGGAGAGAACAGGGCTCTGATCCAGAAGCCAGGAGTCTCTAAATGCTGGATTGTTTGAGTTTCTGGCTCTTATGAGATGACTCGAAATAAAGGAAACTCCCTCCTTCTTTAGACCTCCCCATCACCTGCCACCATCCCCAAACTCACCTGCCCTTCTCCACTCCTAGTCGCATCCTGGGCGGCAGGGACATCTGGTAATACAAGGGTGTAGGATTTAATTCCTAGGATGGGAGTAAAACAGGTCTTCTATACTGTCACTTACTTTCTGATAATATAGACATAAAAGCCCCTCATCTCTTCATTTTGAGTATAGATCAGTGTGTTCTGGTCTCTGTCTTCCCATCCCTCACATCCCCTCACTTCTAAGTCTGTTCTCTAGCAGCATGGAATTTTTTGCACTTCTTTTCTAAATGAACCATGCTCTTTCCTGAAGCTATGGTTATAAATGTTGTCTCCTTCTTTTCCATACCTATTTGTTCTTTAAATCTCAGACACCACTTCCTCCAGGAAGCCCCCTCTGACCCTTTCCAGGCTGGATTAGCTGCTTTTGCACTGAAACTTGCTTCCTTGTATTGACAGCTCTATGCAATTCTATTGCAAAAATCTTACATTTCTGTTCCTGCCAGTGGATCATGAGCTTCCCGAGGGAGAAATTCTTTTATTTTATTATGTCATTGATGGTAACACACATCAGTTTAATAACAACTTATTGTTGATTTAAAAAAACCTATTATATGAAATATAAACATTGATTATAAAACACCTTTCAATTTCATAACATTAAGACATAAAACAATATGCAACTTTATATTGAGAAAATATGATTTGTTTACGAAATTCTGCCTTCTTAGCACCTGGCGTATAGTAGGGATGGCAGAGGCTGTTAATGCTCATGAAAGTCCATGTGTTCTCTCTCATTTCGCAGGGCCCACACAACCTGGTGATGTCATGTAACAGATCCCAGGGAGACAAACCCAGAAGTAATGTTTCACTCCCAGTAAGAGGCAGTCAAGAGTGAGTTAGCCTTTCCATTCTCCCCTGCATGTGGTTGGAAATGAAGGACCTTGTGCTGGGGGAGTTAGAGGATAGCAGTGGTCTGGGCCTCTGCCTCACTACACCCAGCTTGCGCGGTACTGCAATGGGAGCGACATAAACCTCTGTTGTGTTGAGCCACTGAGATTTCACATTTCTTCATGCTGTTGTTGTTACCATACCACAGTCTACCGTATCTTTATTAATGCAGTAGGACAAAATAAGTGTTTTATAAATGATTGCTTGAATCCTAAAATTAGAATATCAATTGCCATGTTCAGGACAAATGAAGAAATGGGTATGATTTAGCTTTATCAGCTGGAAAGTTTCATGCAAAAGTGAAGAACTTTTATGAACACAACTACTGATGTTTTATCCACCATCTATTTTCATACTCACAACAACTCTAGATGATGTCATCTCCCCATGCAGGTAAGGGGTCTGAGTGTCAGAGAGTTTGTGTCTTATTCAAAGCCACGCACATGCAAATTAGCTAACTGATGGAGTCCAGATTCCCAAGCTGTCCTTCAGTGTGAAGTCGAGACTGATTTCCAACTCATCTGCCACAAAGGAAGAGGCTTCTGCAGGACTGTCATTGCTTTGCATCATCAGGAGTGTCAGCTTTGTGCACAAGGAGAGAAGCTCAGTAATAAGCACCTCACACATAAAGAGAGCTTCCAGATCAAAATGGCCCTACTGCTGAGCAGAGAGATGAGAGCTGAGCTTTTTCTGTCAAAGCTGCCTTCCCCACCGGGCACACCAGCCCCCTCTTCCCAGGCAGAGTCTCAGATTCTCAGAAGCAGCTCCTTAAGTAGTGCAGAAGAGGGATCGCTGGCCTGCTGTCTGGGGCCTCCATGAAGGCAACATGAGCACGCAACTCAGAGAAAGCACCTCACCCGGGAATCAGTTGACCGGGCCAAGTTGGGAACCACCTACAGGTGTGGCCCCGATCTGACCTCCAGGTGTTCTATGAGCTGAAGTCCTTGCACACAGACAGAGCCAGCTTCAATATTACAGGAGCGGCCCCTGGGTTCCCAGGAGATTTCTGCTTGGTTCCCACATGGCATTGGTTTGAAGCCATAAATGATCCATTAACAAATATTCGTCAAGGGATCGCCCTGCCCCAGGTTCTATGCTAGCCTTTAGTTACAAGGATGGACACTACTTCAAAATGAGACAAACATGTTCCCAACCCTGGTGAAGCTTTATGCCTAAGAGAAAACAGACACTGAACAAATAGTCACAAACCATGGAAGTCATGAGGCTAAGGGAGGCAGAGAGTTAAGCGGTGTAGAATGATGGTTTTTGAGTCAGCCTGCCTTGCTCCAACTCCCGTTCCATCTCCCATTAACCGTGTTACCCAAACACCCTGAGCCTCAGACACTTTGTGTGTAAAATGGAGATAACTCAACTGCTGACTTTATGATGCTGCTGTGAGGATGAAGGTAAATAATTTGTGTAAACTGCCCCAGAGTGGATACTGCATAGTAAGCCCTCAGGAAACGTTAACTGTTAACCACATTGTTATTGCTACCAAGAAGTTCAGGGTGCTACACTAGTGTGTCCCAGGGGATAAACCCAGTGTGTGAGTCAGGAAAGGTTTCCAAGGAAATGACATTTAAAGTAAGATCTGGAAAAAGAGGGATTAGCCAGTTGAAGTGTTCTGGAAATGTTTTCTCCAAGTGCAAAGACTGGCATGAACAACCTTTAGGTGCCAGAGAGATCGGTGCATGAAAGTCCAGCAGTGTGGGTGGATGTAAAGACCACGTGGAGAGGGAGGCAGGGGTGAGCTTATGAAAGGAATTTGAAGCCCAGTTATGGACTTCAGAATGTATCTTAAGTGCAAAGAAAGTCCCTAAAAAGTTGTAAATTTGCTGTACCTCGTTGGCATCTCTCTGATTTGGGATTTTTTCCAAGGAGGCTGCTTATTCCTGGTTTGAAGCATTTGTTCTTCCAGCCATTCCCCTAGTAAGTAGTGTCAATGCATCTCCAAAATACCCAAGTTCTACCATAGCCCATGTGCCCATGACCATGAACATAGTACAAGCCACTGTCTTCTCTCTTTGGGATTTCTGCAGCAGCCTCCTAGCTGCTCTTCCCATTTTCCCTCATACCACACTCCCGCCTCCAAGAGCTTAATACCCTACGCTCAGAAACCAGAGTAATCTCCCTAAAGCATAATCAGATTATGTCATCCCCTGCTTAAAACCATCTAATCATTTTCCTTTCCACTTAGAGAAAAAATATCCAAAATCCTTACCATGCTCGGCTCAGTCTTACATAAACTAGAATCTCCTTTTTTTTAATCATTTCTGTTTCAATGTGAAAATCTGCTTCTCCAGGAGACTTTTTATGACAACTCCAAGTAAAGCAGCTCTCGACCTCCCCTCCCCACAGAACAAAAAACATCATTCTTTATACCTAATTCCTGGTATAATTTAAAGAGACTTTATCAGCACCAGTCCATATCTCCTGTATTCATTTGTCCATGTGCTTGACATTTGTTTTCTCTCTCTAGAAGGTAAATTCTGTTGGACAGGAATGTTGTCCATCCAATCTGCCACTGTGACCTCAGCATATGGAAGAATTTATAGCACAAGCTAGAGAGAACTTGGTTTGGTTACCAACGGAGTGGGTATTTCTTTCAATTCTTCCAATAACATTTATGTTTCCAAGTCGACTTGTTCACCTTTGTACTAGTTTTAAATCTCCAGACACCATAAGATTGCTGGGCAATGAAACTTTGATCATTCTAAATCCCAGACCCTCTGGGGTCTGGATTCATCTAGTTATTACTATCACTTCTAATCAGCATCATGAGCATTGTGAATCTTTATCATCACAACCAACAACACCAGCCTGTAATAATAGCTGCCTCTACCAAACACATTTCATGTGCCAGACACTCTGCTACTTTCCTATTTAATCTTCACAATAAGTGCAGGTTGACACCACTTTCTTTATTTTTCAGAGGGAGAGACAGTGGCTGAGAGCTCAGAAAGTTCAAATGGCTTGTTCAAAATCACAGAGCTAATGTATTGAGGAGTGGGTTCCACCCCAGGTCTGCTGGAATTCAAATGCAGTACTTTCCACAAGACAACCCCACTCTCCTATTTCATTCTGGATCCTCTCAGCTCATGAGCACTGGTTGGGTCTTCAGCACTCCAGTTCATCGCCACTCTTTGGAATTTTTTAAACTCATTTCATCCCACTCTTTCTTTCTGGAAAGACTCTTGCTTGGAATTGACTTCTGACTCCTGTGCTCTTAGCCACCCTGGATAGCGTCCTCATGATTCTTAGCATGAAGTCCTAAAACCAAGTCCACTGTAGCTCTTATTCCAAGTGGGAAACATGAAAATATGTTTATATAACTGGATTGGTGAACTCAAGTTATTAAGACTAACCCACTGAAGGGCTCTCAGTGTCGACGTGATCTTTTGTTGTACACAGTAACTGCTTACTGTCTTAATTTTAATGCAAAAGATTTGAAGCTCAGACAATCCAGTGTCTTGATGAGCATGTCCCTCAGAGCCAGTGACTGGCAGGGCTCTGCTTGCCAATTCTCTTGCAAAGATTCTTTAATAGAAATTTAGAGATCTTCTCAAAATGAGTGTGATGGCATGGTGCTTTCGGCTCTCATCATGTTAACCACATTAGAGCCCAGCGCATTAAGCTGTGCTTCTGGAATTACACTAATAATAAGCTGAAGAGCTGCAGATTTGAGTTAAATCTTTGACATCTCAAGAAAAAGAAATAGTCAGAAAAACATGCCTCACATTTTCTCTCCCTTGTCAGACAAATTGGTATTCTGTTGATCTTGTTTTTGAAATGTCTTGCAATTTAAGCCATTAGAGAGAGAAAACACTTATTTGTCATCACTTTTCTATGATGCTTAGATATGCACTGTCAAAGATGATTTTTCAGACATAATCCAGCCATGTGAGGATTGCTATTTGTGTTAATTAGTATGTGACAGCTCAGATTTCTCCAGAGGGCTTCCTAATTCTTGTGGCTTATTCAAAGCAGGGAGAAATGAGTCTACTGTGCAGTGAGTGGGCTGTGGGCCTAACACTCCCTCTCTCTAACCTCTTGTCCTGAGTGGTTGTGTAAGATGTTTATCTCAGGTATGATCAAGCTTGTTTTCCTGTGGTCAGGCTCCTTTCTCAAGGCCCCTATGGCCTGTCTCTTATCTGCAATTTTGAAATCCCAAACTATGAAAGCTGAAAGTTTTTTGTAAGTATTTTGCAATAAAGCATTACCTGACTCAAAATGAGGCTCTTTAGAACCTTTATTTATCCCATTAATGTGAATGAGTCTGGTTTACTGTAGAAAAATTCATTTATCTGCTGTACCGGACCTGACTAAGAACATGGCCTTTGTAAAATTAAAGGAAATAAAGAGAGAAAGAAAAGAAGAAAGAAAGAAAGAGAAAGAGAGTGAGAGAAAGAAAGAAAGAGAGAGAGAGAGGACAGAAGGAAGGAAGGAAGAAAGAAAGACAGGAAGGAAAGAAGGAAGGGAGGAGGGAATGGAAGAAAGGAAGAGAAATAAAGAAAGAAAAATAAAGAAAGAGAAAGAGAGAGGAAAGAAGAAAGAAAGACAGGAAGGAAGGAAGGAGAAGAAGGAAGGGAGGGAGAAAAAGAGAGAGAAAGAAAGAAAGGAAAGGAAGGAAGGAAAGGAAAGGAAAGGAAGAGAAGGAAAGAAAGGAAGGAAGGAAGGAAATTAATTCTAAAATCCTAAAGCACGTCAGGCCCTAAAGCTTCTGAGTTTGTGATTGTGAAATTGAAACTGTGTTTCTACGTTATCATTGCATGGATATTCATGTAGTTTTCATCAGTATTTATACCCAAGTTCATTTGGTAGATTGATAACCAATTGCCAAGTTGGTAAAAACTCCAAACTTGCCTTCGTTCTCTATGCAACCTCTCCCACCTCCCCCTCAATATAGAAGGCCTCCTCTGTTCTTATAACCAAAAATTTCACCACATTCCAAGGCCCAAATTCACTCCTCCAGGATGCCTTCCCTATTTTTCTAACAGAGTAATTAATCTGTACTATTCTCCAGAAGAACAATTAAGGTACTTTATCACATTTGAACTTGAGCTTCTAGTTAATTGTGTCTCCTCTACTTGATTGTAGAATTTGCTTGTTCATCCACTTATTCATGCAATCATTCATGCAATTACTCAACTTTTAATACAAGGCCTTATATTAGGTGTTTTTATACATATTTTTTTTGATTAATCATTGCAAAAACCTTTAACATACCTATTAATGGCTCCGTTTTTAGAGAAGAAAAACTGAAAACTGAGGCTGAGAAAGCTTAGACAACTTGTTTAAGGGCATATAGCTAGTAAATTGTAGAGTTTGGAATTTAACCTAGGGCTTTCTGACCCCAAAGTCCACATTTTGTGAGTACTCCACAGTGTTTGGGGGACGATTGTCTTATTTGCTTTGCTTTGGTCATGCTGTAGCACATTATTGACGTGGTTTTTAAATAGGTAGATATATTGCTCATTGTTTTCCTTTAGATGTCTCAGAGGAACTCAGACATCTCCTGCCTAACTCTGTCCGACAGAGTTGAGCAATCATGTCCTGGCCTTAGATTTTCACCTATTGTCTCTTCTATGGACCTTATTTGTTGACTTTCCCTTTTTATGCATGTTCCAAAAGAAAAGATACTATCTAAAACTCATGCCACTTAAACACAAGAGAATGTATTCTTTTAATTTGAAGGATTAATTTACAACTGGGTACTATAACAGTCAGCTAAAAGTAAGGTCCCAGATCTTTCTCAGTCAGTTGCCTGCGTCTCCCCAAGCACTCCCACCACTGATGCTGTAACAAAATTATTGCAAGTCCATTCTTTACCCTTCAGGATACAGTCAAGAAAGGAAATTCAAGGCTGGGGTACACTCCTAGAAATACATACTCATCCATGGTCCCTGACCTCACATAATCCATCCTGATTCTTTGTAGGGTCATTTCTGTAGTTCTCTTGAAATTTGTTCTTTTGCTGTTTTTGTTCAACATTATGTAATATAAATCATCCTTGTTGATATATGTAGTGGTGACTTATTCTGGTTCCTTGCTGCATGGTATTCCAATGGTAAAAGTATACCATGATTAATTAATCCATTTTATAGCCAGTGCATATTGTACTATTTCTATTTTTTTTCCATTTCTTCATTCATTTATCCATTAATTTATTCAACAGATATTTACTGAGGGTCTATCCTGTACCAAGCACTGTTCTAGGCAGTTGAGAAACAGCAGTAAACAAAGGGAGTGGTGTCTTCATGTTGTAAAGCTTACATTCTAGAGTAAAGAAGAAAACAAAATAAATATGAATACACAGTATGTCAGATGTGGAGAAAAATAAAGTAAGGTAAGGGGATAAGGATTACTGGGGTCGGAGAACAATCAGGAAAATATTAATTGATAAGTGACCATTTGTGTAGAGATCAAAAACTGGTGCTCTCTGGAGAAAAGTACCCCAATAGAATGCAAAGGCCTTAAGTAAGCAGAGTTTTAGAACGTCTGAGGCAGGGTAAGTGGGCCACCGTGCTTGGATCAGGGTGACTGAGGGAGAGCGTAGAAAAAGAGATCAGAAGTGTTGCAGGGAAGCTGAGCCATGTAGGACCTTGTCAGCCAAGATAAGGATCTTTGCTTTTGCTCAAAGATGGATGGGAAGTCCTTGGGGACATTTGATCAGAACAGTGGCATGATATGAATTACTATTTAATACAGTCACTCTGGCTGTTGTGTTGAGTGTGGACCTCAAAAGAGCCAGAGATGGATCAAGGAGTCTGGTCGGGAGATATTATGAAAATCAAGTTCAGCGATGATAGTAACTTGTACTAGTGTAGTGAGAAATAATCCAATTACTTAAATATAGTAGTAGACTGATGTACAGTAGTCCCCGTTATCCGTGGCTTTGCTTCCTGCAGTTTCAGTTACCCACGGCCAACTGTGGTCCAGAAGCAGACGATCCTCCTTCTGGCTATTGTCAGAAGGTCAGTAATAGCCTAACGCTATGTCACAATGCCTACACCGCTCACCTCGCTTCATCTCAGCACGTAGGCATTGTATCATCTCACATCATCACAAGAAGAGATGGGTGAGGACAGTACAGTAAGATTTTTTGAAAGAGAGAACGACCACATTGACAAAACTTTTATTACAGTATATTGTTATAATTGTTTGATTTTATTATTAGTTGCCATTGTTAATCTCCTACTGTGCCTAATTTACAAATTAAACTTTATCATAGGTATGTATATATAGAAAAAACACAGCATCTACAGGGTTTGATAGTATCCCCAGTTTCAGGCATCCACTGGGGGTCTTGGAATGTATCCTCTGTGGATAAGGGGGGACTACTGCATAAGTGAGTTTGATTTTGCATACCTCTCTGTGTCCATTGACACTGATTTGGGACTTGACATGTGAGTTATTTTGGCCAATAGGACATTAGCAAATTAAAGTAAACAGGAGATTAAAAAACCACTTATGTATTTCTGCTTTCTCGTTCGCATAATATCAACAAGCCTGGACTAACCCGCTTGAGGGACATGAGAGATGTGGAGGAGAATTGAGTCATTCAAGACAAAGCCACCAAAGCTAGCCACCAGGTGACTGCAAACACCTGAGGGAGCCCAGATGAAATAGGCCAGGCCAGCTCCAAATACCAGAAGTGCTCTGTCAGCCTGTGGGCTTGTGAACAATAGTAAGTGATTATTTTTTTAAGTTTTGAAGTAGGTTGTTATACAGCATTAGCTAACTGATATACATATTACGAAGACAAAGCACATAAGTGAAATGTATATGCTGGTGGAGATCTGGCAATTCTTTTCCGTTTACTTCTGTTTATTCATAGATATAGAAAATAAGGCCAATGACTGAGAATGAGGATCAGAACGGTGGCATCAGACTTTTGAGGAGAAGGCTGTTTGAGTGAGGACAAAGTATAAAATATTCACCTGGGAGAGTGGGAGAGAAAAGAAACTTAGGGAGAAGCAAGGAGGTTAACTGATTGATGCTAAGATCCCAGCTGGGATTAATGCTTAAAAATGTAAAGGAAAACAAATGTGCTTGTGTGTCTTCCTTCAGACGTATTGAGCTACAGGAGCTAGGTAAGGAGGAGGCAGACTCAGATTTAGCCAGGCTTATTTTAGTTTTGTTTTTGAAAAAGTAGGAGATGGTGTCATGAGTCAGCAAACACTTTCTGTAAAAGAAGATATAGTAAATGTTTTAAGCCTCGTGTGCCAGATAGTCTCTGTTGTGACTACTGAACTCTGCCATCGTGGCATGAAAGCAGCCATGGGCAATATGTAAACAAAAGGGCATGGCTCTGTGTTCCAATAAAACTGTATTTACAAAACAGGTGATCAACCCCAGGTCTAGAGAGAGAAGGGTATCTGGAAGGGAGTGATTGTAATGATCGACTATGTGATCAAATTGGGTAAAGAGAACTTAATTGAGAACATAAAGAAAGAACAGTCTTGCGCATATCAATTGGTGCAAACGTGCATGTGTTTGTGTGTGTGTTTTGAAGTACTATGAACTTTGTCAACATTACTAGGTAATGAAAACTTGTTTTCCTTACTATCTACAACATTTTATTCTTCCAGTAACAGATTAGGAAAACTCTAGTTTCCCACATCCTTGCCAATACTTAATATTCATAGATTCTTTTCTCTCTCTCTTTTTTTTTTTTTTTGATAATTTTGAGGTTACAAAATGGTATCTTATTGTCATTTTAATACAACATTTTCTTGGTTCATCATTTTTTCTTGAATCTCAGAACTGCCATCTTGTTCACTGATTGTCAGCTGGGTGGAACAAATGGATGTACAGTGAAGTTCCATGCACATGCCCAGGTTTTTGTTCGTTGAGTGTCAGACCTGTGTAAGAGATGGACACACTGAACTTGATATGCTGTCCAGGTCTGTTCCAGGCTCTAGCCCAACCCTGATCAAGATGGGGAGTACTCTGTGGCCTGATGCCCATTATTTGATATAATCTAGAAATAAGTCATAGGGCTCAAATGCACTATTTATTGGAGGATTTCAACATTATATTAAACATCACCATGTTCTGCTGAGAAATGGCTATTTTTAGGTTGCATGTTTCTTGGTATTAATAAAAATAGGAAACTCTATAGTGACTTGAATCTTCCCTATATAGCATCTATTTGCAGATGGGCTTAAGGAAAGGGTCTCAATGCCAGCATATCTCATACATAGAAGCCAATGAATATTTTATTGTGTCTCTAATGTAACTTCATGTTGTGAGCACTTTTAACACTTACACTGCTATAAAAATAACTGTTCATTCTCAAAAATTTGAAAAATAGAGAAAAGGACAAAAAATAGGATAAATTCACACGGCACCGTTAACATTTGATTATCATACGTGTGCATATACTCAGGCGCACACACACATAAACACCCTCTGTGTTCATTACATAAGACATGATGTTGCTGTACTTTACACACAGGGAGCGTCTGGAATGCACTGTTCTTTAATGACGTTCTCATTATTTGCAAAACTTGGTGACCCTGACTTGATTTTCGTTACATAGTGCCATTCTGTCCCAAAAGTTTAGAGTTCCAGAGTATGTCAGGGTAATGATAAGAGCACGCGTGAATCTTCGGCAGACCCAGGATAAATTCCTGCCCCTGTCACTTACTAACCAAGTCATAGGAATAAGAAAGTCAGTGGTTGAGATTTGTTGGGTCTCGCTCGATTCTGGGACTTTTCGTATGCACTTTCGCTGTGTTATCTCCTGAAATTCTCACAAAGAGCTAGGGAAGTAGGTAATATCATTTCATTTTACAGATGAACATACTGAGGCGCTAGGTGACACACATACCCTCAGTTCCTTCACCTGTAAAACAGGGTGTATTAGTCAGAGTTCTCCAGAGAAATAGAACCAATAGGATATGCGTGGATATATAAGAGGAGATTTATTATGCAAACTGGCTCGTAATTACGGAGTTTGAAGAGTCCCCCAATCTGCCATCTATAAGCTGGAGAACAAGGAAAACCAGTGGTATAGTTCAGTCTGAGACCGAAGGCCTGAGAATCATGACCTCCAGGGTCCAAGGCTAGGAGAAGATGGAAGACCTACCTTAAGAAGAGAGAGAGGGAATTTGCCCTTCCTCTATCTTTTTTGTTCTACTTGGGCCCTCAATGGATTGATGATGTCCACCCACATTGGTGAGGGCAATCTTCTTTACACAGTCCACCCATTCAGATTCAAAGGCTAATCTCTTCCAGAGACACCCTCACAGATACACCCAGAAATAATGTTTCACCAGCTATTTGGGCATCCCTTTAGCCCAGTCAAGTTGACACATAAAATTAACCATCACACAGGGCAACACACCTTCCAGTGAGTGAAGATAACATAAAATAATTAAGTCTAAGTCACCAAGCAGTGTCCCTGGCTCACCACCCGTGCTCAGGAAATATTCACTCCTCTCCCTCCTTCTGTTGAGAAATCAAGTCTTCACAACTAATATGTCTATTCACAACCTCCCCACTTACAAAAACAAAATAAACTCAGCCAGCTGAAGAGAAAAGGAGAAATGAAGGTAACACATTCGCTGCTCTCACAACCCTTTGATCCAACAGACTGAGATTCTTGGAGGGGGCAGGTCTGACAGAACCAGACCATCCTCATTCACCAACCTCACTCCAGTCAAGTTAAAGGCCCCAACAGTATTTGCCATGGAAAGGCCATCTGTCAAAAATAATGCAAGGGTCAGAAACACTTCCACTGAGACAAATGTCTGCAGCTGGGCGATCCCAGAAGCACATCCTGGACAAAGATTTGATTGCATTTCATTTATGTGAGAAGAGTTCCCAGGAAACAGCATAAATGAATGGGGAATTGACGTGAGGGTGGAAGGAACACAATGTATTATGCATTGATGAGCAAGTCACTGCTGCGGGTAAGTGGGCTCCATACATTTGAGGACCCAGGAAGACGATACAGAACCCATTGCTGAGTTGAGTTATCCCACTCAAAGGTAAGGAAGCAGGGTATGCATTCCCCACTCCCGTCAATCATTGGTTGAAGGTTGTTCCCAGGGGAATTGCTCCCTAGCCTTCTGGTTGCCTCTGCCTGGCTTGTGGGCAGATCCTACTCTGGCTAGCAAAGACCTCAGCTAAAGTGACCCAGCTACTGGCAGAAGAAAGGCCTCAGGGTAGGGAAATGGTGAGTGACGAAAAGATAGAGGCCAGACAGCAATGGTTGCTGCTACAAATAAATGAGGTGGGATATGAGTTTAAGGTAGAAGGATATAAAATATGGCCAAGACTGTAGCTTCACCACAGTTGCATTATTAATATTATTATCAAAACACAAACTTTTAAAAAAGCAAACCCCAGTGTGTAGGAGGGGGGAAAAGAAGAGTTATTGAACTGGAGAGCATGACAACTCATAGAACAAGTGTTGGACTCTCTTCCCTGAGGCTTTCAAAAAAACAAAAAGCAAGCAACAATATGCAGCATAGTGCTTTTTTGCAGTGAAGGAAATAGGCCAAATGGTCTCTCTAGATTCCTATGTGAAGAGCTTCTGAAATGTTCAATAAGCTGAACAGAATTTGCTTTATATATGTATAGAAGGCACTAAAAGGATCAATAAATCAGTCTTTCATTTTTTTATTCATTACATTTGTTTTTACTATAATGTATTTAATTGCAAGTTTACATTATATAGCTTTAGATAGCGGTTTTAATTACTCAGTTCTCAATGCCTAGCTCTTCTGACTTCAAATCCTACACTCAGTCCCTCCCGACCTTGGTCAGTTTACTTATTCACCTGTCTAGACTCAAGGGGCTCCCATGAGGATTTTAATTATCCAAGTTCTATCTTTTGGTAAGATAAAGTGCTTCTTTTCTCTTTTCCCTTTTTTAATTTTTCTTTTCTTTTTTTTTTAACTGTGGTGAAAAAAAGCCATAACATAAATTGATCATCTTAACCATTTCCAGGTGTCCAGTCCAATAGTGTTAAGTACATTCAAACTGTTGTGTCGTTATCACCGCCATTCATCTCCAGAACCTTTTCATTTGATAAAACTGAAACTCTGCACCTATTAAACAATAACTCCTCATCTCCTCCCCTAGGCCCTGGGAAACACCATTCTACTTTCTCTCTACATAAATTTGACTACTCTAGATATCTCGTATAAGTAGAACCATATCATACAATATGTATCCTTTCATGACTGGCTTATCTCAGGATATTCAAGTTTCATCCATGTTGTCACGTATCAGAATTGCTTTCCTTTTTAAGACTGAATAATAGTCCATTGTATGGATATACCATATTTCATTTTTCCATTCATCTGTCCATGGACACCTGGGTTGCTTCCACGTCTTGGCTGTTGTAAATAACGCTGCTGTGACCACGGATGTACAGTCTCTCATTTTTTCACACAGGCAGACAGAGTCTCAGCGACATGGATTAAATGCCTTGCAAGTTCAAATGGCTACAGATGGCAGGGCTTGGGCTCTGATCCAGGTTGCCTAAGTCCAAAGACCAAGAACTCTCCATTCCTTCAACCAATACACATTTGTTGAATACTTACGAGGGCCAGGCCCTGTGAGAGATGCTGAGGGGAGAGAGATAAGTAAAACAGACATAGTCCTGGCCTCTTCATGTTGACATTCTAGCGAGGGTGACAGGCAAGGACTGGTAAACAAGATTACAGACTGTGATAAATTCTCTGAAGATCAGATGGCAGGGCTCTAGGAGCGGGTACCTGCTGAGCTGGGGCCTCTTCACACGGCAGGCCTCTCCAAGGACATGGTCCTTGAGCAGAGACCCAAAGGACGAGAAGGAGTTGGGCAGGAGGGGAGTCAGAGAAAGAGCCTTCCAGATGGAAGGGGCAGCAAGGCACGACCCTAGGATGGAAGCAGGCTTGGCTTTACCAAGGAACACACATGGTAGCCACACGTTCGGAGTGGATTGAGCAAGGAGGATGGGAGTATGTTCTGAGGATAAAGAGGCAGGCAGAGGCTAAATCATGCAGTGACTTTGTTGAGGATTTTATTCTAAAAGCAACAGAAGCATTTGAAGGGTTTTAAGTATCAGAGTGCTATAATCTGATTAATGTTTACCACTTCGACTCTATTATACTATTATTAATAATCATCATCACTAATTTTTAGTGTGTATAAATACACACTATATGGAAGGCATTATTTTAAGCTTATAGTAACTTATTTATTCTTACAACACTTGTAAGAATCTATTTTTCTCTGAGACACAGAGAGGTGAAACAATTTGCCCAAAGTCATACAGCTTATAAGTGGCAGAAGTAAAATCCAGACCTTTGAAATTTGATTCCAGTAACCACTTTCTTAGTAAAGACATAAAATCAATGAAATATTTTGATACAAATCTCTTTGGTTTTGGTTCTTCATTTGTTGATTCTCCACAGTGCTAGTCCACAGGGCTTTCTAGACAGTAAAGACTTAATGCCATCTTCCAGTTGTAAAAGGTTTTCTAGTTAGCACAGTGCTTTTACCTATGGCCACTATTGTGTTTAATCCTCTCAACAGCCCTATGAAATAATAGTCATGAAGTGACTTTTACGGTGTTAGATGTTGATGGCAGAAGGGAATGCCTCTTTCCACACTTGACACTTCCCCCCCAGATGGAGGCAGGTCCACCACTGTCATGCCACTGGTTCCCCTTTCCAGCCTCTCCTTCATTGTTCTTCTGGGGAAGTCTAGAGACTTACTTTTGGCAAATATACAGGTAAAATTCAAGCCTGCCTAGCTCATGCATTTTCTCTTCTCTTCTTGGGAGCTGGCTGCCAACAGATAGCTGGATGCCGTGACTGCTCTTGACCATGTGGAAAACTCGGCAATTGAGGCTGAGAGAAGACACCTGACCCAGGGGCATGGGGATTAGGGCAACAAGCCCGGCTCCTGTCTGGGATCTGGGTCAGAAACCTAACTGTCTGGCTCCATAAGCTGAGTCCTGCAGTCTTCCTCCACCAATGAGTGGTAAGGGGGTTATTTCGACATTCGGGTGCCCATCTACATTTCTTTTTCTCATTCCTGAGCTGGTTCGGAACTCAGGGAAGAGAGGCACCACATTTGCTGCCCTTCCAATGCCAACACTAGACATATAACAGTGACTCAATAACTTTTAGGTCATTTCTCCTATTTTTCAGAGAGATCCAAAGACCCTCGTCAAGTCACACAACTCATCAGCAACAACTTAGATCGGAGCCCATATCTGTCCACTGTGTCCCGGGAGTTAATGAATCAGTGAATGAGAGGGCACATAGAGTTCTTGGTTCATCAGAGCCCATTGGCACCCAGCACAACAGCATACATCTTCTAAGGGTTTCTCAGATATAAAGCCCATCCCGCACACACTCCAATTTTCAGCAAGACAGTGGCTCCTTCAGCTATGGCCCCAGTAAGTCAGGCGCCCGCCTCTGGAAACACACCTCCTCCGGTTCCTCCGGTCAAGAGCTATAATAGCTTCAGGCATCGCTAGCTACGTGCCAAATCTGCTCTCAATAATTCAAGTGGCCCGAGCAGCTGAGTGTCTGATGTTTTACAAAAATACTCCTCACTGTGCCTCTCACAGTGCTTCAACCTTCTGCCGGCTTGTTGAGGCAACTGCTTCCTTGTCATGTGGGAGGCAGACAGACTAAACCAGGAATGGCATTTTCTCTCCCACAAGAAATAAGTAAAAATAAACACCCTCAGTGGTAGATGACATCAGATCACACCGTAACACTATCCAAAGGTCAGAAGGTGGAGCCAAATGTCAAATGCTGGGAGGAAAGATTGCTTTTCTAATGTGGATATCTCTGTCTCCCCTGATACCTAATATGCTACCCAAAGCTTGATTACTGTAGAGAAGATCATGGCCTTACAAAAATCTTCTTTGGCTTCATCTCTTGACATTGTTCTTTTCTTGTTCTCTTTCATAACAGAAGAAATGAGCAGTAGGTACCATTTTCTTATGAAACTAGTCTTTGGGAATTGGATAAAATGGCTACTTTCACCATTAATAAGAAGTGGATACCTGAAGAGTTGTCTGACTACATTTTTTAAATGTTTATTGGAAGAATGAAGTGAGGTGAAAGATTAGGACTGTGATGATAGTCTATTTTTAGAATAATTAAAGCACAGCATACACATATTTTTTGACTGGCATCCAACTGTCTTTCTTCAGCGTAGATCATGTAATAATACTTTACTCCTTACAACCTGTAATGATGCTGAATTCTATAAGAGAAAGTACTGGTGTCATGGTTCACAGTGTCTTGAATCTTCTCAAATTTTTATTGGATTTCCACCACGCCAGACAAAAATCCCAATAGTCCATTCTTGAACAATCTTCAGAATACAACATGTAAGACTTAAAAAAAAATCGCACTTCAATGTAGCATTCTAGACTCATCTTTCAAACTACCTCTACCATCTCCATATTCTTCCCTATTTGACATCCCCAGAGCAGGAAACGCATCTGCAGCCAGGCAGTGTCTAGGCTCTCACGTGTCTTCACTCACGCAACTCGACTGGAACACATGGGCTCCTCAGGCCTCTCTCTCTCTCTCTCTCATTCCCTATCTATCTCTCTGATCATTCCACATGGAGGCCAAGCTGTTTGGCCTTTCCTATCCTGGCATCAGAAGTCACGTGGTGTCATTGCTGCCACTCTATTACCCAGGGAAATCCCAAAGCCTGCCTAGGTTCAAGGAGAGGGACATAGATGCTACCCCTTGATGGAAGGTGTGTCAAAGAATGTGTGAACATGTTTTAAAACCACCACATATGGTTACTCATTTACTGAACACCTTCTATGTCCAGATGCTACATCTAACCCTATAATGATCTTTTTTAATCCTCTTAGCAATCTCCTTGCAAAGACCATTTACCCATTCTATAAAGGAAAATTGAGGTGCAGAGTGGTTAGATAACTTCACAGAGCTAGAAGGTGATAAATCCAGGACTCAAAGCCAGGCGCATCTCCAGATTCTTGGCTGCATCTCTTCAATCTCACCAAGCCTAGCATGTTGTCGGTTTTCAATATGTATCTGGTCAGTGGATGAATGAACATTGGATTTAAAATCCTTGAAACATTCTCTACTGCCTAATACAACTTAAATATTACAAACTTCTCTCCTGGGCACTAGACCCAGTTTTTATATTTGCAAATGCTTACCTGGATCATTTATTTACTAATTCATTTATACAACTATATCTCAGCACAGATCTGTTTTAGACTTACTATCATCTAGACACTTTGCCAGGTGCTAAGGAAAAGCAGTGGACAAGCCCAGCGTGGTGCCTGTCATCACAGAGTTTACATTGTAGAAAGGAAGACAGCAGGTAAAGAGACAATAATATTATGGATCAATGAATGATAGTTGTAATAAATATCTCAAAGAGTAATCTTGAGGTTGTAATCTAAATGGAATCGTTCTCCCCAGATAATGACACTGTTACCAGGAGTTTCATTGTTACTTAGAAAGATGAGCTGGTGCCCCTAACTGGCCTGATTGGATCACCTTTGCTAATAGTACCAGATTCCAGTCAGCTGAGGTTGACCAGATCCCTTGAGCAGAAGGATTTGCAATGCCGCCTACAGGTGTCTGTTCTGTAGTTATTAGATTGTGATTATAGCACAGTGATTAATCAATCTAATTGATCACTGATTAAAGCCCAATTTCTCAACTTCAGTGCTGGTGACGTTTGGGCAGGATAATTCTTTGTCGGGGAGACTGTTCTGCTCATTGCAGGATGTTTAGGACATCCTAGGCCTCTACACACTATATGCCAGTAGCACCCTCCAGTTGTGACAATCAAAAATGTCTGCTGGTACTGCCAAATGTCGCCTGGAGGACTGACTGTTCCTGGTTGAGTACTGCAAGGTTAGAGGCAAACAGATACCAGTGGTAACCCAAGGATGTCTGCTGACTAGCTGTGAGGCCTTGGAGAAGTCCCTTAAACTCCCAAGGCTTGGTGACAGCATCTATAAAATGGGCGTATGCATAGGGAGCTCCCCACACGGTTTTTGTAAGAACTATAGTAATTTTTGCTAACATTTATTAAGTGTTTGTTATAACCTAAGCACCATTTTAAGTGTTTTTATGCATTAATTCACTGAATCGCACAGAAATCTCATGAGGTAAGTATGATCATTTATCTCCATTTATAGATAAGGAAACGGAGAGAGTTTAACCTTGGGCTGTGGTCTGTAAAGTGCTTTGTAAAGAGGTAACTATTTTTAGCCACAATGTGCACCATTACCAGCTTATTCCAAATGGCCATTGCTCACAGAAAAATCCACAAGAATTACAAGAGGATTTTTGGGGATAAAGTAGAAAAATATGTTAATAGGAAAGCTAACAATTACAAAATATATTCTCTGTTCTTGGCACCATGTTAAGTATTGGAAATTCAGAGACACAAAGGCCCAAGCCCTGCCCTCAAACGTCTCAAAGTTCCCACCCATCACTCTAGAAGGTTCCAGCTATCTCCACTGCACTGAAGAGGTCCCAGAGGGCCTTGGATGCCAACAGGATTACACGTTCTGAAGCTGGTTGATCAGAAGGAATCAGTGAACGCACCTGATCACCAAGCGACACAATGACTGTCCAATCTTGAGAAAGGGTTTGAAGAAAAAGAATCTGCAGGAAAGTAGACCAGCTGAAGAAGCTGTTCCAGTACCCCAGAAGGGAGGGAAGCCTCAATCGGGGCACTAACAATGGAAATACCAAGAAAGGAAGCTTACAACCTGTGTGATTGGGAAAACTAAATAGTTTTGAGTCTTGGTTTTCTCATCGACAAAATCGTGATAATGGTACTAACTTATCCAAATGCCATAAAGATTAAACAGGACAAAATCAGATAATGTGTGTAACACAGGACGATGATGAACTCCTTAATCAATTTCAGCTACTATTATAATAACTGCAAAGCAATGAGCACAGAGTAGGTCTGAAAAACGGGTAGCTTTTTCTTGCCCAATGCTCGCTTCTAAAGTTTCCAGTCTCTCCCCCACTGCCCTGAGGACAATGTTATTGCAAACTTTGACCTAATAAAGATGCACAGAAACCTCTTTTCATAGACTAAAGCAATGAAAAGCAAAACAAAACCCAAAAAGACAGAGCAATTCTTTCATGTTTTGCAAGTTCCACTGGGATTTCCTTTCCAAACAAAGATATTCTATTTCTATTCTGGGAAATAAAGATATTGCAAATAAGAAAGTTCCCCCTTAAGATTCACTATTCAGTAGCTCAGCAGTTTTTCCTTTTTATTTTCTCGTTTTCCCATCTATCATCTGACTTACATTCACTCTCCTGTGCTCTCTTGCCAAGAATGTGTTGAATACTTTTAAAGAGGAAAAAATAGCCACTTAAAGCAAAGCATCCAAACCTAGTAAGCATTGTTCCTTCAATTCATTCATTCAGCAGATAACCATGGAGCACCTACTATGTGCTGGGCATGTGCTAGGCACTCAGCACACAGATTTTTTAAGAAGTCTCTGCTCTCATGGAGCTCCCACTTGAGTAGGGGAGAAACACAAATGAACCAATAGTATCATTTCAGCTAATACTTAAAGCTATTCATAAATTATAAAGGGTTTAATGGTAGGGATTTATGGGAAGTGTGTGCACCCTAAGAAGGTCAGCAGATGATCAGCAAAGGCTTCTCAGCAGAGATGGTTGAGTTCAGACTTGATATCAAAAGCAAGCTATGGGGAGCAGTGGGAAGGGCAGTTCAGTGAAGAGAAAGCAAGTGAAAGCCCTGATGTGAGGACCTGCTGAGGATCTTGGAGGAAAAGCAATGCATCATATTGGACAAGAATAAGCAAGAGCAATAGGGTAGACAGTGACCTAGGAGAGGGGGCAGGTGACAGGTCACATAGCACCTCCTAAGCCTTGGTAAGAACATCAGATTTCTATCCTAGGAGAGATTAACGGATAATTTAAGAGGAATCATAAAAGGTGTTGAGAAAACAGGTTTACATTAGAAATGATCAGACTGGCTCTTGTGCAGAGAAGAGAATTGACACAGAGACAACACGTCAGATGCCATTATTCTAAGACAATAATCTGAGCCAGAGATGATAATGGCCAGATAGGGTGGTCTTAGAAAGGTGGCAAAGAGTGCCAATATTTGAGGTGACTCGGTGTAGAGTTAGTGGATTTGTGACCAGACCAGAGGTGGGTTGCAAGAGAAATGGAGAGAGAAAGATGACCACAGAATGTTTTGTCTGAGCAATTGTGTGGATGATGGTGTCACTTCCGGAGATGAGGGAGATTGTAAGAAAAGTAGGTTTCAGGGAGCAGGGATGCAACTTGCAACTCAAGATATCGGTTTTGAACAGATTAAGTGAGAGGGAAGCCTATTGGACATCCTACAGAGATGGCGGCTAGTCACTGGGCATGCTCGTTTGTGGGTCAGTGGGGATGTTTAAGTTACCTCATCTGCTGACTTATTGATTAAATAAACAATTATTAACATTAAGCACCTGATATGTACCTGGCACAGCACTAAGCAGAACTTGGGGAAAGAAAAATGAAAGAGACTCATCCTCTGCCCTCAAGAGGTTTACAGTATAGAAAAGGCACAGAAATTTATAAAAGATGTATATAATACAATGAGGTTTTAAAGAAAAGTAAAAAGAGTATGTGCCAAGGAGGAAACAGCAGGAGGTGACAGACAGAGGGGGCATTTCAGAGGGCTTTGAGCGGTGATGGAAGCTGAATTGGGGGTTACGAAATGAACTGGAGTTCACTGGTTGGGAAAGAATAGGTAGATGGAAGAGAATATTCAAGAATCATGCAAGTGAAGATTACAGAGGTTGGCGAGTCCAAAATTTGCTGGGTGGGCTGGCAACCTGGAGGCCCAGGACAGCTGATGGTGCAGATGAATCCTGAAGATGGTCTGCCGGGCAATCCTGTCTTAGTCAAGGAGGCCAGTCTTTTTGTTCTTGTCAGACCTTCAACCAATTTGATGAGGCTCACTCATCGTAGGGAGGGCAACCTGCTTTGCTCTAAGTTTACAGATTTAAATGTTAATCTCATCTAAGAACACTCTCCAAGTTGACACTTAAAATTAACCATCACAGAGCCTGATGCAGGATTTGAAAAGAGACAATCACTATTCTAACCCCATTTTCCACACTAGTTGGGTGAACCAGGAAATCAGTAACAATACTGACCATTCATTGTGGGACTAACATGATAGGGATCATTTTATTTTAACTCATTCAATCCTCACAGCAACCCATTAAGAGAAGTATCAATAATATTATCATTTTATAGATGAGCCAAGTGAAACTCAGAAAAATTAAGTACACTTTTCCAGGAGAGATGAGCCAGAGCAGGGATCTGGACACAGGCTGATCCCCAAACCCATGCTCTTTAACAAAACCATGCTATAACCGCTTTAAATCTCTTGTATTCAATTTCCCTATCTATGAAAATTAGGCATACTAAGACCTGGTAAAGGTTAAATGGGATAAAGTCAACTAGAAAAGTGCCTTAAACTTAATAGATGATAGATAAATTCTAGTGCCCTTCCCATCACATAATCAGATGACTTATTTCATTCATTCATTCACTCATTCATACATTTAAGCAATAATCAATTCAACCCCCTTTTGTTAATACCATCAGTAGTCTTTACAGAGTGAGATTATTTCCCTCCTTATCCTTCGTCAGATGTGGGTTGGGCTTGGTGATATTCTGCATTGCTCATAAAATAAAACCCACACCTCTCAAAGTGGCATCCAAGGTCTTTCCCACTTGAGATCCTGCTGCCACCTCTCTCCCCCCATGCTCTGTAATGACATGACATCTTATGGCCCACACGTGGCCACATACCCAGCAGCCAAATGGACTGTCGACTGCTACACAGATGTCTCAGTCCTAGGCAGACTGAGGTGTCTTATGATCTTTGTTGCTATCTCTTCTGAGAATTATAGGGAATTCTACTACAGTTATAGTAGTAGCTATTATTTTTATTACCATGGGAATTACTTCTACAGTTATAATTGTAGTTATTATTCATTCATTTAAAAATATTTATCAAACATCCTTTACTGAGAGTAAACTGGGGAGCTAATGAAGTACTTTGAGGAAAGGGGTGAGTGACATGTTTTAACTTATATTTCAAAAATATGATTCTGATTGATGTATCAGGAATAAGGTAGTGAGAAGAAAGATAAAAGCAGAGGGACAAAATAAGGGACTATTGAAACAATCCAAATGAGAGAGGAAGGGGTCTCAGGCCCTTGCAGAACTATTGGAGGTGGGGAGAAGAGGTCAGATCTACATCTCTCATGAAGGGAGAGGAGTTGGCAGGATTAGCTGAAAAATTGGATGCCAGGGATAAGAGAAAGAGAAGAGCCAAGGATGACTCAAGGATTTTGGTCTGAGCCACCAGAAGGTTGGAGTCACCACTAACCGAGCTGGGAAGACTACGTGAAGAGCAGGTTGGATAGGTTATGGTTATAGAAATGTCGCTTAGATAATCACATGGAGATCATCAGTTGAATTACTGCATGGTAGTGGAATTAAAATGTACCAGACCTTGGACTGGGAACTGGGAAAATAAAGCCAAAAGACTGAGTCTTTCCTTCAAGTGCCTCACACTTGACAGGAAGTATCTAGGCTGCCCTGACAGGGTGTGCCAGGTTAGGAGTCCAGAGACACAGAAAAGGAGCACCTGCTAAGGGCGGAATTCTTAGAGGAGCAGTGGCTTAAAAGAGTCTCAAAATTCATGAGAAGCCCTTGTAGCCAATAAAATAGGGCTAACGTAATAGGGTAATGAATCAAAAGAATCCGCTAAAGAGAGGATCATAAAAATGATGCATACACACTTTAAACATTTTATTTTAACTTAAAACATAAAAAAGAAGGAAGCCTTTGTTTGCTGAGGTTCAGATGTACAGCCAAGGTCTTGATCTGAAGAGGATCCCCAACTGGTTGTAGTTCCGCCTGGTCTTTTTTGCATAAATCACATTCGTAATATAAGGTCTTCTAAAATTCTGCGGCCATCAAAGGAGAACTTCGTTTCTTACTCATATAGAGTCCAAAACGGTTGTTCTGACTAAAGGCAAATCTCCTTTGAGTGGTGATTCTGGGACTCAGGTGCTTTCCATTTGGTGGCTCTATCATCTTCAATATGGGGATCCAAGGTCATCCCAGAAACAGAATAGGCATGAAAGATTGTGCATGGGAAGGCTAGGGGTGTGGAGAACAGCCAACAGCCACAGCTTCAGAAAGGAAACGCCATCTAACAAGCATTTTGCAAACCAGGTAAGATTTTAATAAATGATGTGAAGAGAGAGCAACAGCTAAGGGAAGAGCATGAGCCAACTTCTATATCTGCACAGGAACAGAAGGTTCTAGCTGAAGTCTAGAGAACGTATGACGAGAAGTAGGATATTGGAATACCCCAAGCAAGGTATACATAGTATTTAAATGTCAGAGAATAGATAGTACTTAAAACAGTCAACAATGGATAAATATCAAAGAATTTTGAACTCTGGTCCAAGACTCTCTGGCCCTGTTAAGAACAAAAATTGTGTTTGGGGGAGTTTGAACAGGAGGCCATTTGAAAGGTGGATGGGAAGGGGAGGGGGAGAAAGCAAAGGAGCAGTAAGAGGTCCCAGTCCTACTGGAGAGCACGTTACAGTGACCGAATAAAAACTGGAAGGACCGGCCCAGCGGTGCAGCAGTTAAGTTCCTGCACTCCGCTTCAGTGGCCCAGAGTTCCCTGGTTCAGACTCCGGACTTGCACCTACTCACCACTTGTCAAGCCATGCTGTGGGAGGTGTCCCACATATAAAATAGAGGAAGATGGGCACAGATGGCTCGGGGTCAATCTTCCTCAGCAAAAAGAGGAGGATTGACAGTGGATGTTAGCTCAGGGCTAAATCTCCCTCAAAAAGAAAAAAAAAAAAAAAACTGGAGAGAAATGTGGTGGGATGGAGGGGAAAGAGCATTGGACATGAAGGCGGAAAACTTGAATGTAAAGCTTGGCTCTGACAAAAAGCAGCTGTAGCCTTGAGTAAATTGCTTCTCGTTTCTGGGATCCAGAGTCTTTATTTCTCACAATAAGCAGTCAGGGTGCAAGAAAACAGAAGCACCTTCATCCAGCACTAACATTCAGTGGCTTGATAAAAATTAAAATTGAACAACAAACCATTTGTAAACCACCTGTAATCCGGGGGAAGAGTATAAAGACAAATGCAAGAAGACTCGAGAATGGCCTGGAAGCTGTAAATGACAAACTTCCACACAGTATCAACCCCACGTGGCCTGTGAGAGGTTTACTAGCCTCAGAGCAAGAATGAATGTGCCCCTTTAAGAACACCTAGGGAATGTCCATTTCTGCTGATAATCACGTCTGCTAATTTATTCAGCTTACTTGCACTATTCTTTTCCTATTGTCCGGAATCCATCAAATTATTCTGCCCTCTCTCAAGAATTGCTGATAGCCATTGATCGATTACTTTGTTTACAGAGGCTTGCAGTGTCCCAGCTTTAAAATAAAATGAAAATGGAAAAAAAAAAAAAAAACCCTAAAACAACCCTGTAGCAATGGGGAAATTAATTGTTGGTTTCCAAAGCATCCTGGAGGCAGAGATTAAAAACCATCAGCACCGCCACCCTTGCAAGGATCACAACATATAGGCGTCTCCGTTCACTGCCGGAAAATTATTCCCGAGTTTCAAATGAAAGCAAAGTGAGCCCTTTTCCTTGTGGAAAACACTCCCCACACCACTCAGCCTCGACACTGATGAGTACCTGTAGACTGTGCTTACACAAAACAGAGCAGTTTGGGAGCCATTTTGATAAACAGTACTTTCCTTTCCCTTTCAACAATGGCTGGACACACAGGTGTCGTTGCTTCTAAGTGCATCTGAATTGCCCACCACGATTGAGGCATCATTTAAGGTCCAGGAGTGTTTTGTCTGATCTGAAACAGGGAGCTGCTCAAAACATAGGTTTTGTCCAGACACATAATGAAAGTGTGAGGATTTTTCTCACCCAATTTCTCTCGAACTCCAGCCCACTCTCAGACACCTATATCTCTCTCTCTGTGCATCACACGTGTATCTCCTGAGTCACATCAGCCATGGGAAAAGTCATAAATATGAGTTAAAGTCAGAGAAGTCCTGGGACCGAGGCACCACCCAGATTTCCAGAGATTTTGGACTTCACCAATTACTCTAGTGCCTCGTGTCTCAGAGACTGTGAATTAGATTCTTGCTACCAAAAATATCAGGAGAAACTTGCATAATAAAGGACAGGGCCAGGAGATGAAAGGAAAAGAGGAAAAATCAATGTTTTTGAGTAGTAGGAGCCTAGTGGATTTGTTCTAATATAGAAACAGAGAGTACAATGGTGGTTGCTAGGGGTTGTGGGGTGGGGGAAATGGGGACATCTTGGTCAAAGGGTACAAACTTCTAGTTAGAAGATGGATAAGTTCTGGAGAACTGATATTCAGCTTGGTAACTATAGTTAACAATCTGTATTATATAGTTGAAAGTTGCTAAGAAAGTAGACCTTAAATGTTCTCATCACACACAAAAAAAACATATTGCAATTATTAGGAGTAATGGATGTGTCAACTAACCTTACTGTGATAATCATTTCACAATATACATGTGTATGAAATCATCATGTTGTACACCTTAACTTATACAATGTTATATGCCAATTATATCTCAATAAAGCTAAGAGAAAAAAAAAAGAAAGAAAGGAGAGAGAGAAAGAGGAAGGAAGGAAGGAGGGAAAGAAGAAAGGAAGGAAGAGAAGGACAGGTCCAGGAGAGAGAGAGAGAGAGAGAGAGAGAGAGAGAGACATGTGATCAACACCAAAAAAAAAAAAAAAAAAAAAAAAAACAGATCCCATCAGTCTCTTCTCATTTCCTGGTCTCTTTACTGCTTTTCTGACCCTGACTTTTGATCTTCCATCATGATCTAGGTGTTTCTTCAAACCCAGTTCATGGAACTAATTTTTTAGCTCTGATACCATTTGCCCCTTTTCAACTAGATTTTGTATTCATCTATTGTTTTTCAACCATGATCTCTGCAGATAAATGGCTTGTTCAGTTCATCCCCATCTTGAAGACCCTATCCTGGATATAGGTCTTTATAGTCAGGATTTCTAGCTAATCTATTATAACCCCTAAAAGAAGACTCAAAGAATGTCCAAAAGGACGTGGCAAACATTGAGCCAACATGGGCTGAACTCTAGACCCAAGGAACATGCAGCAGAAGGTACTTGAGTCAAGAGAAAAAAATAAATTCACACCGTTCAGTGAAAAGTGTGGGGCCTACTGCCCTGATGACAATGTTGATAAATTGCCATGACCAATAAAATGGCAGAGAAACCTAACGCATCTGATCCTGCCAATTGCTGGTTTTCTATCTTCCAGTTTGAGCAGGACTAAGGCAGGAACGAAGCCTGGAACTGTGGCCTCTAGTTTTTACTCAGTACTGGACTTTGATTCTTGATCAAGTTCCATTAAGCTAGAAAGTATCCCTCAGGTAGTGGTAACACCGGGAGCTTCGGGATCACAGAAGGCACGGGTCCGTGACTCGGTTCTAGTACCCATTGGATTTGGGACTCGGAGAAAGTTATTTAAATAATATACATTGCAAGTTCCTCATCTCTGAAATAGAGAAAAAGAATTACCTCACGTTACTACAGTGCTAATTCAAAAAGTCCCAGCACATACCACATTGTTTTTTAAATGCCCATTCATTTCTTGTCACTATGGTGTTAGAGGAGGAAGTGCCCTCAAAAATTAACATTTTATGAGTTAAGGAAGTTTAGAGTAATTAGGAAAATTTGCCAGAGTCCAAGAAGTTCGCTTGTATCAGAGTCTGACTAGAATTCAGGATATCTAATATTAATATCAATTTTAATATTAATAATTATAATAGCAGATATAAATCGAGTGCTGCATTTTAAACTTAATCATATGGTTTAATTAATTTTGAATAAGTAATCCATTAAGTTGGTTCAAAATCAAAAGCATAAAGGACTACAGTGAAAACTGTGTCTCCCTTCTCTATCTCCCCTTTCCTCAACAAGCAACCCCTATTAATACAGTTTCTTAAATATCTCTCCAGAGTTTCTCAATGCATAAAAGAGCAAATCAAAGTATAGATTCTTATTTTTCTTCATTTTTACACAAAAGATACCGTGCTACATAGCTTGCTTTCTTAAATTTACTATATTTTAGAGATATTTCCATATGGACATTTTTTCTCATTCTCTTTCATGGCACCTTAGAATTCAATTACATAAAAATATCATAATTTAGCAAGTGATTATTAATGGGCATTTACATGGTTTTCCATCTTGTGTTACTACAAACAATGCTGTAGTGAATAATCATATGCATAAATCATCTTACACGTGAACACTTAATGCTATAAGTTAAATTCCCCAAAGTAGAATTTCTGGAACAAAAAGCATATGAATTTATAATTTTGATAGATATTGCCTTTCAGATGAGGTTCTATGCTTCTACAAGCAATATGTGAAAGGGTCTGTTTGCCCAAAGTTTTTCCAAAGAGTACTTGTTTCATCTTTGACAACATAATAGGTAAAGATAGTAACTCAGTATAGTTTTGATTTTCATGTGTCTTACTGCAAGTTGTACTAAGCATCTTTTCATATGTTTAAGAAACTTTTCTATGAACTCTCTATTCATATCCTTTGTGTTTTAAGGATTCTTCCCCTTTATAAAATAGGTTGAAGTTTTTCCCTTCGTTTTTAATTTGTACATTTTTTAACAGTGCAAATAATTCTACTTTTTTGTTAATGATTTTTCTGGATTTTGTATTATGCTTAGAAACTTCTTCCACACTCCAAGATTATACACTACTTCTTCCACCTTCGGACTCCTGCATTTGCTCCTTCCTCTGCCCCAGATTGCCACATGTCTCAATTCCACACCTCTTACAGCTGTTGACTCAAATACCCTCTTCTCCTCAAAGCCTTCTGTGAGAATCCTATTAGTGCAAGCTCCCTCCCTAAGTAATCCCTGTTGTCTTGCTCTCCTTTATTTCTCTCCAGAGCAACTATTCATCTAGCTTCTTTATTTGCATTTTTATTTATTAATTTTTTATTCATTTCTTTATTGTTCATTTTCTGTCTTCCTCACTATTTAGGCTTAAAAGGAGCAGGGGTTTTGTTTATTTTGATCAATACTACACACTCAGCACTTAGCACCTTGCATATGATAGGCACTCAGTAAATATTATTGAATGAATAAAAATGTTCTTCTAGTATATTCATGGTTTCATTTTAACATTTAAATCTTTAATCTCTCCTAATTTTATCCCCATCTATAGTATGAGGTAACAGATCCAACTTTGTAATTCTGTGTGATTAACCAATTGTTCCAACACTATTTATCAAATAATCTATGTTTTTCCAGCTAATTTAAAATTACTCCTATGAATATGCTTTTTGTATATTTTGGGATTTCTCTTTCTACGTATATAATTTATTTTCTTTAATCCTCACGACAGTGGTTTCCATAGGTACTATTATTCTGATTTTATAGATGGAGAGATTGAGATCCCTTGAGGAAAACTAACTCATATGACAGGAAATAATAAATTCACAACTAAATTCACATGCCAGGAGGCAACATAATTTCAACCCAGTATATCCAGTCTCAAATGCTGCATTCATCTTACACCACATAGAAGCCTCCATGGTACTAGATAGACAGTATATGACCATGTATGCTGTTCTTTAGAAAAGCAAACTGTGGATTGCTCTGGACAACAAATTTTCACCAATATGGTGTCATGGAATGTAACTAACTTGGATGCCAGAGAGGCTCAGAAAGTAGCATGACTGCCTCCTTAACACAACTAGAAAACTCATGCTCTGGTCCTTGGGGGCCAGAAAAGCCCATTTCAGAACTGAATATCCTCTAGGCAAAAAGAAAAATCAAGCTCTCAAGAGTAAAACTCAATACATTTCAATGTTCGTGGTCAAAGGACTTATTATTTTTATATACTTACACATGCTATACATTTTATGTATTTTTTTAATTTATAATATATTTTAAAAAATATGTTAGAAAGAACTCGTCAGGCTTTAAAGGTTTTCCTATGAAGAGAGAGATGTCTTCATAAGACTTTTCCTACAACAGGCAGATTTCTGGCCTAAATAGCTCACAACAATAATAGTAATTGCATTCACTGAGAAATAGCAACGTAGATGTAGTATTTATGTGGTTTAAAATATTCTAGTTCATTCAAAAAATGCTAATGTGACTAATTCCCTGAATACATAAGAAAATCAAGACACGGCTAAGTTAAGGAACTTGCCCCAGGTCTCTTGGCTAGTGATGGTGGATCCAGGATTCAACACAATTCTCACTTCCAATGTGTGATTTTCCCACAATCCCCTGCTGCTTTCAACCAAGCAGCTGTCCTTGTTTTGGTTATTGGGCAAAACAGGACACACTGAAGAGTCTGAGACTTTATTGTGATACTTCTTGGCATACCTTTCTTTTTTCTTACTCTCCTTGCCTCACTTTAGTTAGCCATGGAGGGAGGGATCTCCTTTGCTTTAGGTCCTTTAACCCATCCTAGCCCAACAAAGTTCCCCACACTAGCTGGCACTAAAGGCAAGTGATGAAGAACCCCTGTTGTTTCCACCATCATCTGCGTCCACCTTCAGGCTCCTGACCTCTTCTCATCTCATGCAAATTTGACTCTGAGTGCTGGCTTGGAAATCTAGGTTTGATCCTATTTATGGACCAAGACTTGAGACATAGGGTTTCTGAGTGATTTTCCTATGATGAATGTTTTTCCTATGATTTAAATCTTAACTTTCCTTATTGCTTTGACTTATCTTATCTCTCCTCCTCTGGGTATTTGGGGGAAGACTCAGGTAGGAAACTTTCACTCTAGATCCAGACTTCCAGCCAGCTCTCGCTATGCTCTGCCTGCAAAATGAAAAAGTCAAGCAGGTGGGTGTGGGATAGGCTCGCTCCACTGCCTTTCTGATTCTGCCCTCATTCCTCTCTAGTCTCTTATAAACATAGCAGGCAGATATCATTCTACTCAAAACTTTCTAATGGCTCCCATTTCATTCAGAGTAAAGGACAACACAATGTTTGACCAGGTGCTACAGAATCTGTGCTGCCTTTCTCGGCTCTCCGGCAACATCTCTTACTTTTCCTCTCATTATGTTCAGCCACCTTGGCCTTCTTACTCTCTTTCAAACTCTACCAGGATCATTCTCCCTTAGGGTCTCAGCACTTCCTGCTTCCTCCTCTTTCAAATGCTACCTTCTCAATGAGGCTCTCCAAGAATATATTACAATTACAACCTCCTCAACATCCCATCTTCCTCCCTGCCTTAACTTTTTCATAACATTTCAACATCTAATCACACACATACACGAACACACATTTATTTTATTTTAATTAGTGTCCCTTTCCCCACACTAGACTATAAATTCCATGGAGGCAGAGTTTGTGTCTATTTTGTTCACTACTATATCCCCAGCCCCTCAAATGATACCTGGCATATATTAGGCACTTAACAAATAATTGTTGAATAAATGAATAAACAAAATGGCAGCCAGAAGAGGATATCTACTGTATTAAAGAATATTCTGGCAGATTCTATATGTTAGGCAGATGAATAGCCAGTTAAATGAGGTTTTGGTGGTCAGATTTTGAGTTGTAAATGACATACAGTCATGCGTTGCTTAATGACAAGGATATGTTCTGAGAAATGTGCCTTTAGATGATCTTGTCATTGTGTGAACATCAATCACAGAGTGTACTTATAGGAGTGTACTTACACAAACTTTTATGGTATAGCCTACTACACAACTGGGCTTTATGGTACTAATATTATGGGACTGGTGTCATATACACAGCCTGTCATTGACCAAAATGTCATTATTTGAAGCATGACTGTATTTGTAAATGTTGTTATATAATGAGCATTTAGAGAAGACTTTTACTTCCATTTCTTTGTCAGAAGAGAAAATCATGACCCCCCTACCTTAAGGAGATAGCTCTGGTCTAGCACAAAAGATCCCCTGAAATGAGAGCCACTCAAAATTGAGATTGCCAGAAGTATAAATTATGCAGATGGTAAAGCAAGAAGAACACTAGCTTTGAAATCCAGTAATCCAGAGTTCAAATCTTGGCTCTTCTTATTATTATGTGTGAGAGGAAATTATTTACATCCTTTAAACATTAGTAGTCTCATCAGTACTATGGAAACACCACCACCTCATGAGAAATTAATGGAATAACGTGGGTTAACCAGAAAAAGCTCAGAAAACATAAAATTGTTTTGTTAGTGACAACCTTGATAATACAGCCCAAAACCCCTTAGCCACATTTCTGAAATCTGAAGCTTTTGATAGAACTATTTAATGGGACAATTTAACCTGACCTGAACCCATTTAGTGCCAATACCTAATCTGACCTGGCAAGAGACTTTTTTTTTTTATGATCTTTATTTATCCCACTTGTTGAGAACATTCCTAACTTTGTGTCAAGCCTATCACTGTATTTGATGGCAGAATGCTGCCCTGGACCCCTTGGAGTATATGTGATATATAGTATACACCATTCATTACTTTAAAAATTAAAAAAAAAATGAATTCCAAAATATATTTGGCTCCAAGGAGTTCAGATAAGTGGTTTCGAACCTGTATTTTTGCAACCAGATTCAGCTGAAATTTTAAATTAAAGGGATATTATAAAGTTCAGAATTTGGCATCATTGGAACAGTGTGTTATAGTGTCACAAATTTATTAGTTCTAAAATAAATGTGTCAATAGTTAATTGGTGATTTCCCATATTACTGAATATGAATCATTGACTGTGGTCCTGCTCCCAAAGACCAACCTGAGAATGTCTGAATCTAATGGAGCGGGATTGGGCCGAGGGTCTCAGTAGAGAAAATTTTCACCTAAATAGGTTGACCAGTGAATTGAGACACAAAATAGAGGTTGAGTGATTGGATTTCAAGGAGAATCTTCACATGTTTGGTGGAAGTTAGTAATTCTATTAAAGTCTTTTTTGTGATCACTCCATCCAAGTAGCCAGCTCTTTTGCTTATTAATTGTTAACTTATACATCCAAATGCAGGAATGGATTTGACCTTCAAAGAATCTGGCACTCAGAGAGAGAGATGAAATCAGACTAATGTCAAAACTTATCAGTGTCCAAAGACTCAGTAGATGAGTTCTATGGTTTCCTAGATGCACTGATAACCTAATTTGCAATATAAAAGAATATGACAGCCAGACCAGGACACACAGGGAAGGCAACTTCGTGAAAGACAAGATTATGTGTAAGTCAGCTCAGAAAGCAGAAAGTCTTTACTTGAATGAACACGGTTGGAGTCTGGATGACCTGGAAGTCCAGGAGGTAGGATTTTTTGGAGGAAGAGCATAATATTCACATGGGTTATGGTAAATCTCAGGATATCAGTTGAACTTAAAACTTCAAAACTCAGCCATCATTCTCGCCCTTAATTCCTAAAGGAGGGAGATCTCAGCCACTTGAGCCAGGCATAGGAAGAGGTTTGGGAGGAAAAGCCTCCTGATATATTAATATCCTAGTCTAGGATGGTCCTACTTTGGAAGCTGAGGTTTAAGGAGACAGCAATGCTGTAGAACAAAAGGGCAGGTCCTAAGGAAACTAGAATATTAGACCTCAGAAAGGCAGGTAGGGATTTTTATTTTGAAATAGGGAGTTCTTTGGTTATTAAAATTTCCTAAGCAATGAGAGGAGTAAAATGTCTCTTTCTCTGGTGTTGGGAGAGAATGGAGGCAGCCCAGGAGACTGGTCATACCAAGTGGAGACACTCTGAGTTTCCCCCTCTTAGTTCTTAGGAAAGCAAGCTGAACTAACACTGCTTCCTGCCTGAAGTGGTCTCTTCTCTTCTCCCTCACAGCACCACTCCCTCCATTAGGAAGACTTCCTGCCTGCCCGAGACACACTCATGTCCTCATTTCCATGACCTCCTATTACAGCTTGCACACTTTTCTATTACAACATGCTCACACAGTGATGGAATTTTTCTGTTTCTGGACCATACTCTGTAGACCTTGAGGGCAAGGACCAAGTTATAGCTTCATGGATCCAAGACCTGCAAAGGACTTTGCCTGCAGAGATCAGGCTCCCCAAAAGGGGGCATTTCCTAAAGCCAAAGGAGAGGGGCAGCTGATATATGTCTATTTGCCTGTGTACGTATTTAAGACACTGGGTTATCTCCCACCCAGTTTCATTTGCTGATGAGTAATCAACTCAACCTGAAGAAAGGTATTTTATTATTGGGAATTTGATTAAATCATGGCTCCGTGGGTGTGTGGACGCCACGTGCTTGATAGTAAGGCTAGAATATCAGCATTGGGAGCTAATTTAATTTTGATGTCTCATTTTTCTCTACTGTTTCTCCTTAGTAAAGTGCCAACAAATTGGAAGTTAATTCTGTTTCTAAAATTACCCAAGGTATGTAACAGATTTGTTTGCAGGAAATACAAGACATCACCTGATTCCGCGGTGTGCTTTGCAATGAGATTGATTGAACAAATGTCGTAAGATGCTGTTACTATTTTTAAAATAGTTCTGTATGTTAGGTTTAATGCAGTCTATTCTTCTGCTTTTTCTTAAGCAGAAGAGGCTAAATTGCTCAGATCTCTGGCTAACAAGAGCATCTCTGTCCTAGGGCAAATGCTGAAAAAGGGCTCCTTTGTAGTGTGGAGAATCTGTCTTCTATGCCAGTGCCTGATACGGATCAAGGACTCTGTATATGTTAATGAAAAGAAGGAAGAAACAGAGGAGGAAGGGAGGAAAGACAGAAATAATTGCCAACGTTTGTTAAGTGTTTATGTATGTCATGTATCTTATATTTTATTAAAACTTATTTAATCCTCACTATACACTTTGAGATGGCTACTGAAAAAACAAAGAAACTGAAGCAGAGGATCCTCATGTAACATGCTCAGAGTCTAGCACGTTTCCATAGCACATGATCCAGTGAAGACAGAATAGAGGTTGAGTGGTGAATGGACTCAGTCAGATCTGAGATAGGCAAACCTGAGTCAGTTAACATGTCACTTTGAGCCTCAGTTTCTTTATTCATAAAATGGGATTGATGATATCTATATCCTATGGATGTGCAGAGGAATAAATGAGATGATATTCGTAATTCACTGGGCAGAGTCTGGCACAAAGGAAGTGCTCAATGTACAGTTCTACCAAGTTTTAATGGTGTTGGAGTTGTTCGAGACGTTATCTTCAGGATTGTTTTGTTATGGCTGCCCAACTTAAATCCTTTCAGGGCAGGTGCCAGGTATGAATGATGTTCTGACATAGAATTGGAGATAGGAGGAAGGGCTAAGAACTGCTCATAGCACCTTTTCTTGTGGATGGAAGGTGAAGAGAAGCAGACTTCTAGTCTAGCTGACAATGATAAATCATAGCTTAAATGTATCTGACAAGGAGCGAACTACAATTATTTCCTTTGTTGTTCATAATCATACATTATGGCTTGGAAAGACCCCCAGATTATATAAGGAATATTTGATGTAAAATATCATTAACTTCAGCTCTTTTTTTAATAAAAGAAAAAAAATAAAACAGGAGGCTGATATTCAATGCTTAAGAAGTTACAAATTCCTTCCTCATTTTACTCCCTCTCTATGCCCTTTGTGTGATATTGAAAAGAACTGGGAGAGAAGGTCATAGCATCACAAAAAGGGGACACTTTAGCATGAATACAGAGTATCCAGCCTTTTGTCCTCGAACACTGAAGGGGCACTTACATCATGCTCTGTCTCCAAGTGAGGGCTTCTCCCCAGCCACCATCCCAGCCTAGAGTAGGCACATGGTGACATGTATTCTCCATCCGTCCCTCTCACCTAGCACCTCTCATAGCATCGCATGCTGGCCAGAGGGAAGTATTCACCACGACCTTGCAAAGGTGCTTACTCTGAACTCTTCACTTTCAGGTTGAGGAAGAGGTTAGCTTCCTGCCTAGCCTGGGATTACATTCCCCAAATAACCAATGATAGAATTGGGCTAGCGTAAGTTCATCTACCTGAAACCCAGTGGTCCCCCCTCCACATTGCATGGTTCCCACTTTACTCCACTGTAAAGTGGGTTTATATTTGTTCAAATACCATTAAGCTGATAACAATAATGGTAATAAGAATAATAAACACTAAATATGCTCCAGGCACTGTTCTAAATGCTTTATATGTAGTAACTAATTTAGTCTCAAAACAAAGTGATGAGGTCGTTAGTACATCCATTTTACAGGTAGAATAACTGAGCCACAGAGAAAAGACTTGGATTAGATCAGAGAAACAATGATCTCAAGAGTCTGGAGGAGAATGTCTATGTTTCATCCTCTCTTTGGTTAGAAGCTAGGATAGACTGAAATCATTGTTGCACAGTCGCTGCAACTTGACACAATTAAAATTTAAAATCTCACTTACAACATATCCTCTTGGGGTGACAGGGCCTTTTGCTCCGCGTTGTCTTCACTCAGGAACTCGAGCTGATGTTCATGTCACCTCTGTACTTCCTCGGTCAGTGCTACAGGATAACAAGATTGCTATTGTGTCTTGCACTGGAAATTCAGTGCTGTTTTCAAGAAGCAATGCAACAATCTAAGATCTAATTCATCATTCCCCCACTATTTCCTTTTAGGCTATCCAGATCTCCATCTCTGGAGGGAGCAACACTTGGTCTCCCCTGTTAGACATTTCGGGATCATTCTTGCTTCCTCTTGCCCCTCAGTCACTTGCAGTCACTCACAGTGTCCCATCTAGATGGTCTCTAGTCAGCCTCTTCCTCTCCATCACTATTCCTTCTGTCCTTATGTAGACTTTCCATCATCTCTCTCCTGGACCACTGCAAATGCTTTCTGATTGCTCCCCTGCCTCCAACCTTATTCCTCAGAAAATCACAGAGAGAAATAAAGAGGTGTCCAAAAGACCCCATTGTTCTCCCTCAGAGATAACTACTTCCAGCACTTTTAGATGCTTACATGGGCATTTGTCCAATCTCAGTGATTTTAGGTCTGTCTGCCTGAGGTGGTCAGAGTTCCCAGAAAAGAATCTTGCAATCTACCTCCTGGAGGAGGAAGTCTTGGCTGCCATAATTTTAGGAACTAAATGTTGGAAAAGACCTGAGGGTTTCAGCACCCTGTGTGCAAATATTTACTTCATCTCCCAGTCCCCCATGGTTTTCCTAGTATCCCCTAGTCCTGAGACCCTCTCTCCTACTGTCCTCAGAGAATAAGCATTCCGTCTTTATCATCAGGGTGAGGGAGAGGCAGTTTTCCATCTGAGCTGGTGTGGGATCTGGTGATCCGACAGCTCCATAAACAGAATTTCAGCAGAGGTACCTACACTGTATATTCCCAAGTGTTTGTTTGTTTGTTTTGGGTTTTTTAAGATTTTACAACATCAGTTGGATAATTCACAGCTCTCTCAACTTCTAGCTTAGGATTGAGTTTTCTCAGTTCTACTAAAAAATTGCCACCTACCCATCTTCTTTCCAACATCCAAATGTTCTGGTCTCCTCTCCTGACCTTCCATTCACGTGGGTTTACATATTTGGAAGTCTCTTTTTCCATAACCTTAGTGGGCTTAGGGGAAAGATTATAAGTAGACTGCTAGTTAATTCTATGATGTTTAATCAGAAGCCTCTTCATTCGATTCCTCACCTCAGAGCCTTGTTCATGCTATTCCTCTCCTTGAAATGTCCTACTTCCTGCCTAGAATCTCCTACTGTTTCTTTGAAGCTCAACTCAACTATCATGTCCTCCAGGAATCCTTCCCTCATGCCACAGGCTGTGCTGTGCTCCTCTCCCTCATACTCACCTAATGCCCTGTGCTCACCTCCTAAATGATGTTAGCCATATGCAGTATGAGGTTCTCTCCATGTGACTGGCTTCTCTGCTGTAGGCAAGATTGTGATTTACTAGGTTGTCGTGGAGTGGGCACTCAATAAAGGTACTCAATGTTAGGGTTGGAGTATAAATAAATGGAATTTATTTACACTAACTAAATTGAATCTGCTCTGTATTTCTATGGTAACTACTATACAAGTACTTGTTTTAGGATCATATAGACCAGGTGTCATACCTCTGTGGCCCACACAGCACCTGAGAGTCACTGACCCTCCCTGAGCCCTGGTTTCCTGATCTGAGTAGTGAGAAAAATGGAGATAATGCTTATCTCCTAGCATTTTGATAAGAAATAAGTGAGAACATGTTTGTCAAAAGCCTAGTATATTTCCTAGTGCAGAGCAGGTACTCAGTTAATTGTATCTGAATCACGCATATTCACACAGTCTGAGAAGGGGAGTAAGAACAAGCTGCCCTTTTCTCTCTTCTTAGAGAAGCAGTGAAGTCTATTGGCAAAGTGTGGGCTCCAGAGCTGGACTGGAGTGCTCACATCCTGAATATGCTAGTTAATCCTCTCTTTGTCTCAGTTTCCTCTGCTCTGAAGTGGGTATAATTATAGTATCTATTGTGAGGTTATTGTGAGGGTTAAATGAATATATGCATGTAAGGAGCTTACAAGACAAACTGGTACATGTTAAATATTAGTAAACGTTCATTGTTGTTATTCTACCTTCAAGAATTTACGAACAGGTTGAAAATACAAGAGTTGTGCAGATAAGAGCATGCTTTAATCTTACAAAGGACCGTGTGAAGGCATGCCAGGGCAGAGGATGCTGAAACTTGAGAAAGTAGGTAGGTGCTCTATAAGACTTTCCAGATCCTTTAACTTAATCCTAGATCATTTAGGAACTACTGAAGGATCATAAACAATGAGGAATAAAAGGGTTTTTTTAGAAAAGTCACTGATTTCCAACTCAATGAGTAGAACGGCCTAATGCGGGGTCAATGAGCTGATGCTCACTGCCGTGCAGAGCCTTCCATTCAGCCAGACGTACATTTTAATTATTATTGTTCCATCTAAAAGCTCTTTTATGCAGTCTCTGGCTTTATGAAATAGAAATGCAGCTACTGTAACACATTTCCTGCCCTTTGATCCCTCTTTCTCAAATGATCCTGCTGATGAACATTCTAATTGAGGACCTGCAGACACGTGTCGCAACTGCCCAAGGCCCTTTGCTATGACAATGGTGATGGCTTTACTTCAGTAGTCCAGGAACTGCGCCTAGTTCCTTAAAAAGGAAAACCTACTATACAATGTTTCTGATTGCTGCAGCTAAATTTGGGTCAATTAAAGAAAAGAATAGAACGTTTATCCCAACTTTGTTTTTTAAGGAAATGCACAGCAAATGCTCAGGCTGTCCCAGCATTCATTTATTCAGAAGCTCACACTGAGCTCCTGTTATTGTCAGGAATTCTGTGCACCCCAAAAATACAAAGACAAAAGAGCAGGCAAAGGCTTCAGAAGGATTCAATGACCTCCATAGTAGTCCCAAATCCCCATGCTCCATACAAGCTCAAACAAAGACACACAGGGTTTCTAAGAAAGAAAACTGGGGAGCAAAACACCAATCAATTAGTAAAACACATTGGTCCACACTACTGCATTATTTCACCATGATGCGATTTCCGACTCATGTGGTCTCCCTCCAGATTTGGAAAGCAAAGATGTTCTGATCTGGAAGGTAACTCAGTCACTCAAGTTCTACCTGTTTCCATTACATTATCATTGTAAATTCCATAACCGGCTTGTCTGCTTTTCTTTCTTGCATATCATGCCCTTAGCCCCTGCCTTTTTAAATTCAATCAGCATTATTGTTAGGTCACCTTAGTGGTGGCATGAGAAACAGGACAGAGGTTCTGTACTCTACTCATTTCTGGTTTGCCTCACTTGATTAACACCAGCCACATGTCCCCAGGCAACAAACGAAATGCATGCCTGTCCTTCCATCTCTTCCCAAAGCTGTGGAGATCAGACTGGGGTTTTATTTGCTCATGGCTAGACCTCAGAGCATTGTGTAGTTAGCAGCCTGTGGTTTAAAGTTCATGAGCAAAGAATGGAAAGAATAGGATTTAAAGCTAGTAACTCTTTTTGAAAATTAAAAATGCCAAAACTTCCTTATTTGAAACATGACAATACCAATGCTTACCCTGCTCATATTTCATAGTGTTCATGAGAATCAAAGGGATGTTGGCTATGAAAGCTCTGTGCAAATCACTGGGTGCTCAACTGGTACTAGAAATTATTCTTGAGAAGTTTGGAAAGAATATGAGCTTTGAAGTCAGATGTCTTTGGGCTCAAGTCTTGACCAGTCCGTCGCAATGATCCCTAGAAGCTCAGGGGCCCTTTTCCCCAACCTGCAATGTAGTAGATATCTAGGGCAGTAATTGTCAAGCTTGGCTGATATTAGAATCATCTAGGGAGCTTCCAAAAGCCCTGATGCTCGCTGTGATCCCATCAGTTTTATCAGAACACCTGGGGGTAAAACCCAGGCATCAGCATTTTTTAAAGCTCCCTACTATTTCCAGTAAGCAAGAAACACTGAGAACCTTTGATATAGTGCCATGAATGTAAGATACTAGCTGCTCTCTTCTCAAACTCCTAACATCCCTGCATTCCAATCCGTCTACTGTCGCTTTGAGTCGCTGAGGTCACTCGAATTGATATCTCACAGTCTCAGTTCATTTCATCATTTATTGAGTAGGAATAATACCTTATACCACCTACCTTATTTGATTTCTGTGAGATCAACGTGAATGGTCTCTGTAAACGGTACACTGCTATGTGGAGGTTAAGATCTTATTAAACTATATCCGTTGAGGTTCCTCAATCATCAGAAGGTCCAGAAGATAGAACGTGGATGCTTTGAAGCAAATAATTCCCTTTGCCAGAAATAAACACACATACAAACTACTGATCTTCTGACAAGGAGGGCTCCTACCATCTTCACAGCAGACCACAGAAGGATCTGGTATGATCCTAAGAACAACTCTCATTGTCCAGAGACTTTCTCATGAATCAAATGATGGCTGGCTTCCCTTTTTTCTCCTATAAAAGGATTCATTTCCCCTGACTCCAAGCAGTTTCTGTGCCCAAAGAAACAAGGACAAGGGGAGGGTTCAGACTCAAGAATGGCTGGCTCCTTTGTTAGGGACGGCTGCTGGGAACTTTGCAGGCCTCCTCTGTCCTCCTTCTTGCTTGTTAATTGATTTAATGGGAGACCCTGATAGATGTATGTCAGCTCTGCAAGGGCCTGTCCAGTTGATTTATGTCATGCAAGGAGAAGCTTGTATTTGCTCTTCCTGGTTTCTCTTGTACTTGCTTCTGAGGGGAAGGCGTGTAACTTCAAGAGGAAGGGCAGCCATTCATTAGCTCAGCAATAGCTCATGTTCTGGAGGTTTCAGTCTTTCTGTTTTAATAAAATCCCCATATCTTAGAGAGATGGCTTCTGGAGGGCATGTGCGGAAACAATGCCAGGAGAGAGAAGCCATTTGTGTGTCTACCTTATTCCTGGCCTTTAAACTCAGCCAGGGTATCTGTCCAGATGGCCCACTGAGAAGAAACAACCTCCTATCCTAGTCTCCATCTGAAGGGCCTGCCTGTGTCAGGCCAGGTAGCTACCGCCCAACTCCTTCACAGGGATGTCAAGAAGCTACCTGGGTCAAGCTCAGGGTTTCTCAGTCTCAGCACTATTGAAATTTGGGGTCAGATGATTCTTTCTTGTAGGGAGCTGTTCTGAGCATTATAAGATGTTCAAAAGAATCTCTGGAATCTAAATGCCAGTAGCAATGCCCCTCCCCCAAGTTGTGACAACCAAAAATGTCTCCAGACACTGACAAATGTCCCCTGGGGGCAAATCACCTCCCCTCTCCAGTTGAGAATCACTCCTCTAGCTGGACGAGGAAGCAGGTGGTTATCTTTGCCCTGCCTCTGGCCCCTCCTGACTGTGCCACACTACAAAAGTCACCTCCTTTCTCAGACTCTCAGTGTCCCACCCTGAATACATGTTACAAAGATTGCACATAATGATGTGTTTGAACACGTTCAGTGAATTATAACGCACAACAAAGGGGCAGTGATAACCATGATGGAGACAAAGATGGCTACCGCAGCATGTTCTCTTTGTGTTTTTTGGAGCTTCCAGCCACAGAGAAACGTCAACTAGGCATGTACTAATGTTTCATACACCTGGTTTCGAGCAGGTTGCTATTCAAAACCATTGCTTTTGAAGGTGCCTCAATCTTGCTTGTTGTATGGTCAAAGGGCTTCTTTTGGACGTAGTTAACCTGCCACCAGCATCCTTGTGGGTGAACAGTGTATGTGTGTGTTCACTAGTGTAAATGTGTGTGTTTGTGTGTGTGTATCACAACTGAGGAATGGAACATGAGGCACAGGGCATATAGATTTGTATAGTACCTGAAGGATGGGGGACCGGCTGTTGTGGGACATGGAATATGGGGAGCAGTGTATGGAATATGAATGTATGTGAGATGTGAGCTCTGACAAAAGTTTGGGGGCCCATCTGTTTATGGTGTGTAAATGTTTATTTATTGTATTTTGCACCTGAGTGACACCTGCGTGCATATGAATAATGTGGGAAAGTTCTGTGCATAGTACAAGTAGATATGCTGGTGTGATATGTGTGTGTAAGTCTCATTTGTAATTCTGGGTGTGCACGTATGAATGCATACGTGAGGTGAAGATCTATACTGGGCAGTATATCTGTCGTTTGTTTGTCACGTAGTTTATATAAACCACATGCGTTAGAACTGGTGGTGTGTGTGGTTAGGTGTGATGGGTTTATATTTGTGTGGAAAGCGTGTGTGTGTGCTTATCAATTCTTTATTTTAAGCCTTTAAAACTCAATACATTTTTGTTGAATTTGCTTAATTGAATGAAAACAAAATGCTTCCCTGGTCCCATATTATTCCAGGGCTCTTTCATGAATTGCCGCCCAGACCATCCCACGAGCAATTCTTTGCTGTCCCATGGCCCCTCTTTGTAGTTTTCCACTGCTCCATAAAAAGCCTCAGCTAACCAGCCAAACAAACTGAACTAATGTGCTAATGGGAATCGTGTCTCTTAATTTCGCTCTGTACGGAGTTTCCAAATGGATGAGGTCAGTTAATGAGGAAAAAATCAGGAAAAAATTTTATTTGATTGAATAACTTGTTGGCACTACTCCTCATTCTATTGGTGATGTGGTGTAAGCCCTCAGCAGCAAAACAATGAGAAAAATCATCTTGAGAATGGTAACAAAGTGTTAACTGTGACTTCTGATTCTATTCTCGAAATTCCATGTTCAAGTCTCCACTCCTATGTTCAACAAACACATTTTGGGGTTCTTGGTAAGTGATATGTCTGCCAGAGGGTCTGGGGATTCACTGAGAATCAAGACATGACCCTCTGCCAAAAGCGTTCATATTAAATTGAAGAGATACACAACGAAAGAATGATTTCCGTTGGGAGTGGGGTGCCATCTAAGACTGCTGATAGAGCCACTGGGCTTACCTAATCCTGGTTGTTAATAAGTCAGATTGGGCTTACCTTATCCCAGGTTGCAGGGTGGGTGGTGTTCCGTTCTACTGACCAGGCAAGAAGAGAATTCCAAAGGGAACAGTAGAGAATAGGTCCCTCCCCGTAGCTGACGGACAGCTCAGACAGGTGGGTGTGGAGGTGCTTTAGGCTAGAGAGGGTAACACCCCTGCAGCTCTGGAGAACCTCGTGGGTCACGACAGAAACTTACATTTTATACACAGAAGGAAGCCATTGAGAAGCTCATCCAAAGGAAAGCATCAACAGCTCTGTGTGATTCTATTCGTTTTATTTCCTGCTCTGAAGTCCTGTGTCAGGAAGTATAAAAAGAATTCCTGTCTGAGGCCGAAGTTGTCTCCATCTCACAGTCCTCTTACACCTAGGGTGTCCAAGTGAGGCGAATAACCCCCTGATGTCATTTATTTTTGTGTCACTTGCTTTTGTGGATAAAGCACAAAAGCTCTAATCTATATCCAAATGCCTTGTTTAAATTTATGTTTTAGAACATTAACCAACAATGTCTCAGAACATTTGTGTCATAGGCAATTTGTAAATATAGCCAGGAAGTTGCTGCTGTTGCTAGGGAGTCTTATTTAACTTTTGGCTAACACCAAACTTCCTGTGTAAAAACATATAGGGGATAAAATACTTCTCTGTTTTTTCAATAAAAGTTCGGAAAAGTAGATACTGCTGATTGGAGAAAACATATAGTCGCTGTGTATATTGGCAGGATGGGCATTTTTTTTCCTTCGGCTTCATAGTCTTACTTTGAGGATGGAAAAGAAAACAGCTGAGGATGGTCCCACGGATGAAGAACAAGGTCATTGCCGGGTGTGAAAGAAGGAAGGCAAGAGTGCCTCAGCAAGTGGGAATCCCCATCCCCAACAGCTCTCAGTGTCTCCAGGGCCTTCGTCTAAGGGGCCCTGGAGTTGGAGGCAAGAGAGCGACCTCTGCCCCAATCTCTCTGATGAGGCTTCAGAGCAGTGTTTCTCAAACGTTAATGTGATGAGAATCAGCTGGTGGACTGCTTAACTATGGATTGCTGGGCCCCACCCCAGACTTTTGGATTCACTACTGGGGCAGGTATTAAAATGTGCTTTTCTACCAAGTTCCCAGGTGATGCTGATGCTGCGAATTGTGGGACCACACTTTGAGGACCACTGCCATCTGGATTCTTACTCTCTCCAAGCCCCTAACAAGCCCCTATAACAATATCTCACAATGAGTTATACATTTAAAAACGTATTTAGAAGTTCTTACAATATAAATAGGCAGTCGACCAAGGTAATCTAAGGTTACAGAGCCTCGGTTTAAACAGGGCGTGCAACCCTCCTGCCTGCTCTGGCTCTCTGAAATCAAAGGAAAAGGGCTCCATCATTCCCTAAAGAACCTTCTACTGTTTGTTGTATATTTAATGTAGACTAAAATCCACATGCTCTATTCTTCACAGTGAAAGGCATTTGGGTCCACAACAATATTTAGACAGAAGCATTTTATTTTGTGTAAGACCCATATTCAATCCATATTTTAAGAATTACTACTGGGAAATGTCTATTTACCTAGATGGCTTCTTCTGTCAGTTTACCACACATAGTTAACATTTCCATTATGTAATATTTGCACTTTTCAAAGAGAGTTGCATTTGAGATTAAACTAACATTATTTTTCAATTATAAATCTCTGGAATGTGATGTAGACAGAGCTAATATATTAAAGGACTGAGGATAATGGAGTAGCTCTTCTAAAATAGGAATAACGCATGGCTCAATGATGATTGTGCTCAGACGGCTCTCTCTGGGAATTAAGCATTAACTCTTTGTAGAAATAGACAAATGAAGCTTGATACAAAAAAGGTGATCTAAGGGCTGGGCTGGTGGTGCAGTGGTTAAGTTCTCACATTCCACTTTCCCAGCCCGGGATTCGCCAGTTCGGATCCCCAGTGCGCACCTCGTGCTGCTTGTCAAGCCATGCTGTGGCAGGCGTCCCACATAGAAAGTAGAGGAAGATGGGCTCAGATGTTAGCTCTGGGCTAATCTTCCTAAAAACTAAAAAAGGTGATCTAGGCTTATTTGCAAGGACTATTGTCAGTTGCCAGGGTTGGAGTACTATGCTTTTTCAAGAGAATTCAGCCATTCACTTGGGATTTGGGGTCCTACATCTTGGCAATATCTTTAAAAGTTTTAAATGCGTGCACTGTTGGACACAAAAATTTCACTTTATTGAATTTGTTGACAGACATATTTCCCAAAAATGCAAGTTCAAAAGTAATTACTGTGACCTTGTTTGGAAGAGCAAAATCTAGACACAACTGAAACGTTCTGCAATAGGGGGACTAGGAAAATTAGTTATATTTCATTTATACAATGGAACTGGGGGTGCTGAGAAAGTCTAAGTCCGTCTCTTTGGAGGGCTGTGGAGCAGTCCTCAAGATACAAGGGGAGAGAGAAAGCTCTGGAAAAGTGAGAACAGTGTGCTACAAACCACATACGCAAGGGGGGCGTGGTGAAATGTCTAGAACTATAGCTACAGATAAAGCCACATCTGCAGCTATGTCTACACCTGCGACCACTCCTAAAACTACGCCTATATCTGTACTTCCACCTATGGCTATGTTTATAGCTATTCCGATGTCTATAGTTATAGCTCACCTACACATGCATCTCCATCTACATGTACAATCATATCTGCATCAGCATCTACACGTGTCTCTCACGACATCTACAGCTATACCTACATCCACACACACGTCTATATCTCAACTACATCTATGCCCGCATCCACACCCACAGCTACTGCCCACCTACATCCACACGTATCTGCACCTGGACCTAAACTACATCTCTATCTACACATGCGCTTACGTCTCATCTACATTGACAACTGCGCCTATAGCTATCCCCACACATGCGTCTATATCCACGTCTCACCTACATCTATCTATCGTGTGTCTATTCTTGTACATGATTCAAAGTATCTGTAAAAGCACATGAGAAATTGCTCACAGTGTTTGACTTGAGTGGGAAACAGGAGTCTTAGATAAAACGGGGTAAGAAAGAATGTTAGGTTCACTATTTTGTGCTGTTTTAAGTGTTGGCTAATTGCAGGCCTTAATTTTTCACTATGGACACACATATGTAAGCTCCAAAAGAGAGAGAACAGGAGACAGTCATGCTGTAAAGTGAAAGTCTGATTTAACAAGTTCTCTCCCACACATTCTGCAGTTTCTGTGTCTGCCTTCCAGGTCAACCCTCGTTGTTTTTCTGGCTTTTTTTTATTGTGAGCCTCATTCATCTGATGGAAAATGTGAATCTTCTCTGTTTCTTTTTTTTAAAAGATTGGCACCTAAGCTAACATCTATTGCCAATCTTCTTTTTTTTCTTTCTTTCTTCTTCTCCCTACAGCCCCCAATACATAGTTGTATATTCTAGCTATAGGTCCTTCTGGTTGTGACATGTGGGATGCCGCCTCAGCATGGCCTGATGAGTGGTGCCTTGTCTGCACCCAGGATCCAAACCAGCAAAATCCCAGGCTACCGAAGTGGAGTGTGCGAACTTAGATTTTGACCTTGAATTCCTTTAAGGAGTCTTGGGTTCCCAAAGGCTCCTGTTTGAATTTTACTTCTGCTGTTTAAGTTTCCAGCTTAAGTTTGTTTTGACTGTTCTGACTCAATTTTCATTGTTTCACTAATGTCATTAGGGCCAATATTACAGAGACCAGGAAAATGGAGACAGAGAAGGTAAGTTACTCCCCAAAGTCACACCACTGGACACTGACAAACCTGGGATTTAAATCAGGTCAGCCTGGATCCCAGCCCTGTGGGATCCTATTGATCATGGTGCCGCTTTCAATGTGCCCTTGGCTCCATCTTGAAACTTACAGCTTATCGTCATCTTAGGAATGGATGATGAGGGGGGGACATTCAAATGAAAACCTTGCTCATGTTATTTGTGTGGTTTTGATTATAAAATGTTATCCTTCTTCACTCCACCACCCCATAAGCCTCCTATGGGTTCCTCCATCTCCCTCTTTTTCCAAATTGGCTCTTTCTTCCCCTATCTTATGTCTGGAATCAGACTAAAGTGCATACCTATGCATTTTTCACCAATCTGGCAAGTTTCTTAAACACTTGGTATAAATAAATCACCACCACAGAATTCATTATCAATAGCATCAACCCAGGGTATGATTCTGCTACAAAAGAGCCAATACCTTTTACAACTTTCGGTAGGAGGACATTTTTTTCCTCTCTCTCCTTTCTTCTGAAAGCAATTTTAAACTGTTCCTCATATCAGTATATGTTAATGTCATTATTCTTTATGTTCTTCAACCATTCATCTCCGAGCTGGCTCCACTCAGCTGTCTTGGGTGAAGGTGATGGATCGTCTTGCTTCTCATACTCAAGAGAAAGGAGAAGAATGAATCCATATGGTGGTCGTACAGATAGACATGCAGGGTGAGGGGTGGTTTATGGCTGGCGGGTAGGTCAGAATTCTGCTTTCCTTTTATGGTCTTCTCCTGAAAATTATGAGGAGATGACCAGCTGTTTTAAAAAGTATAGGATGACAATGATAGTAACACACTTTTGTTGGTGACTCCTACTGTACTAAGCCTTGTCCTTGCAGGCTTTTTTTAGTGTTTTTTTAATCTACTTCAATCCTCAGATTCACTCCAAGATAATGTTGCTTCTCATTTTCTGAGGAAACCGAGCCTCAAATGCTGAAGTAGCTTCTTCAGTGCCACACGCTATTAAATGGCATTGTTGATACTCAAATCCTAATCAGTTTGCTCCACAGATTTGATTGGCATTTGTCTCCGTATGACCTGCAATGTGGAGTGAATCTAAATAAAATGAAATGCAATGAGTGCAGACTTAAAAAAAAAAAAAGATGCTTATAAAACAATCGTCTCTGTGTATCTTCCCTGGATTTCTGCCATATGTAATTAGCTTCATGAAAATTCTCTGAGTTGGCACCTTCCTCTCTCTCAGCCCTTTGAGGAATATCTGAAAATCTATACAGACTCTCTTACAGTTGAATTATATTAATATGTTTAATTATCACCAGGTGGCATTAACTCAGTAGTTGATGTTTGACATTGGAAAAACTCACTTCCCCTGTGCTACAAAATTCAGCACTTTCAAGGGTTTGACCCAATTTATGCTGCTAGACTATGCAGGACATCTTAACCTTTGGCAATTCCCTGCTCTTCAATCTGTCTCCAGTGAGGTTATGCCTCTCCTAAGGCTGCCTTTTCTGGATCGGTGAGCCTGTCAGTGTTTGAGCTGATTCAGCAGTCTGCTGGCCTTTCTCGCTTACTCTAGGACCTGTGGTTTATAGTTCACCTGCCTCCACTACACCTGTTTCTTCTCTTAGTCCCTTAAACTGCTCATCATCAGACAGAACATTGACTCAGCATTCTGTGGCAGCATCTCTGCTCCTCAAGCTATTTCCCTCCAACCAATCTAGGGATTCTTTCCTGGAGGCACCCTCAGCAGGATGTGCCAGGGGCTCTTTCATTAGGTATCATCTGACAAAGGCAGCCATGGTCCTCTAGGATTTGAACCAAGCCTGGGGCAACAGCTGGATGGGACAGATCAGATGAAGTTGGAAGATAAGACTCAAAACAGTCACCCAAGACGGGGGACAGGTGAGGGCTAAAAGAAAAGCAGCTGGTCAGATGTGGGTGACTCAGAGATGGGTATGTAGGAAGGCAAGTCCAAAGGCAGATTCTAAATCGGGAGCGATCATGTTTGCTGTTATTCCATTGGCTACAAAGTTGCATGGCCAAGCTCAGTGGCTGTGTGATAGGAACTACCCAAGGGCATGGACACAGAGAAATGTGAACAAATTGCGATCATCAATGTAACAATCTATCTTAGGAGCAGAATGAAAATCATAAGTAGCTTGACTGTCTCAAATATCAGATCATAGGAGTGAATAGAAACTCTATAACAGAGAATGAGTGAGAAAATGTCTGGAAAGGGCTGAGACGTGACATGTAATGCAAGTCAAAGCAAAAGAGTTCCGGGCATAGACTGGGACTCTGGAGGTGGAAAGAATCAGAGGGTCGCCTGCATGGATGAAAAGATATTTGGGGTCCCAGCCAAGGAATCAAACCACAATGAGAGGGGAAATAAGAGGCTGGTTTCCTTGTAGCAGAAGTTAGGTTGTTAAAGCTGGCAGGGAAGGAGAGAGGGTCTGAGCACAGCTCTGAGATATTCATGAACATGTTCACAGGAATTATTAAAATGATTCCCAATGCCTTGAAATGACCAGGTCTCACTGACACTTTCCCAAACTGAAAAACCACCAAAGAGCAAATGAATTCATCTCTGGGAATGTCTCTAATAAATAAAAGAGATGCTCTGCAGTCAGTCAGTTATGAAAGAACTGTAAAGTCAATCCATCATCATTCATTTTAAGTGGATTACTGAGCACCTACCTTATCCCAGGCAGTGTAAATGTCCTGTGCCTGCCATCGCAGAAAACTTTGACTCCGAGAGGGGTTGTCTGTTCCTTTTATTATGCTCTTATTATAGCATAATTTATTATTCTTTCCCAATATTACTGAAAAATCCTCTACCACCCTCTGAGAATCATATTCTGGTTGGGGAACAAAATATGGCAAAAACTTTTCCTTTTATGTTCCTCTAAGTAGGATTCATTCCCATTTCCATGTAAACACCAGAGCATTATCTTCGATTCAAATGCCTTTACACTAATTTAGCTTTTATAGAAAAAGTCAACTCCGCAAATCCGCAGCATAGACACAGCTCAGAAGTTCATCATTAGGAAAGTGGGACAGGCTGAAATCAGCTAAAACTGTAGCACTAAGCTTATAATAATGTCAACCAGTGATGGATAACAGTGATATTTAGGGAAGAAGTGAATGTATTTCTACTTAGATATAGTAGTTGTCTAAACCTTACCCTTCGTTGACTCATTCTTTAAATAAAACTAACACTTATAGATTTATTATTAACAACTTAGCGATTAAAACACTTATGTTTTATAGAAAAAAAATTAATAGCCGCCTGCATTTTGGTTTATTTCAATAGACTCAGCTACTCACACATAAAAGTAGTTTAATTATATGGCTTAAGATGCAACCCCTAAATCGGAGGAGAAAGCCCGTGAGGCTTGAAGGGAAGCACAAAATCTTCAGAAGTCCATTGGGAAGACTCACAGTTTCACATAACCCAAGTAATGTAATTACATTGATCTAGAAGTTTCTTTGAAACTATTTTATAGTTGTTTTTTTTTTTTCAGTTTACCAAGTGAAGCCAATTTCTCATTTCTAGAATACCTCACCTTGGGTAGGTTGTGCATCCTTTCTGTATCTCTATGTCCCTTATTTCTATCAGAGCATGGAATCACAGTGTTTTGTAAATGACTATTGTTTGCTTGTTTCTGTTTTGCCCCCACACACATCAGACTCTGAGCTCCTGGAGATTAGCAATTTTATTTTTTTGTTTTGAAATCGCAGTCCCTATCAGAGGTCTGGCACATGGTGGTTGCTTACGAAATATTGTCAGACAGAAAATGAAAGGCCATGTCCAGGGGACTGTTATCTGTACGTCCTCCACACACTAAGGGCTATGGGGTACCACTTCTGAGGCTGACTACAGGAATGTCTAAATAAGACATGTAAATAAGACCTTTTCTTCTCTAAACCACTTTTTATTTAAAATAACAAATGGGACAGCTAACTCTCCCTATGAGAAGAGCTTGGGTACAGAGAACACATCTGTTGCACCTGCTGAGCCAACCTGTCAAGTCTATTCCAGTATGTCTCAGTTATGTGCCACGCAACACTCCAGCGGAGATGGAGCAGCGACATCACACAGAGAAGGGTGGGGGGTGGGGGGACGGATGATCGAGTATATTTAGGAAGACTCTGAGGAGTCCTGCAGCATTAACAGTGTTTAACACAGTTTGACTATGAATTTGATTACATCAATGTGCGCATAGAGCCCCCACTGTAGATGACACCCAATTGCCCCACAGCACACATGCACGCTTGGGGAAACATTACTTTCTGCCTTTGTTATCAGTCGCTGCTCTTTAGAATCTTTCTCTTCTTTGTTCTTTCTGGCAAGTTTTGTTTTATCTCATCTGAGTTTTCAGAAATTGAAAATCACGTTTAACTCTTGACTTTCCCAAGAGGCTTGTAAGACTGTTGGCATTGGAAGCTCCGCAGTACCTTTATCAGAGGGAGGTGTCAACTGTGTCTCTACAAATCATATCCAGGGTGAAGTCTGCTTCCAAAAGTCACCACTTCTTTTGGCATACAGAACAACTCAAATATAACTATTAACTCTGAAAATAAGACCCTCGGTCCTGGTGGCCAGTAGAGAGGTGGAGACAACGCAAGTGCACAATTATGCCAACAACATCTATCCAAGTAACATATTCTTTAGTTAACCTGGAAGCTTCCTCTTAGCATTGGTGGTTAATTTGGGGGGGAGGGGGCGGCTAACCCTTTACTATAATGAATACACCTTTAGCATAGGCTAAATACTGAATACAGAAGGCTGATACTTCTTTTTCCTGAAGACTCGAACTGTAGCATTGAGCCTTTAAATGTGATCTTACAGAAGCCATGATCACTTCTCTATAAGAAGTTCCAAACATAGCGTAGCTGAACAGAACAAGGTTAAACATACTAAGAAAGTTAGTTTATTTATCAAAAAGAATTAAATAAATCTGAACTTAACTCTAGAGTCTGTTATTCAATATTTGTATCATACCAGACATGCCTCAATTTTATCAAATGCAAAATTGGATTAATAAGATATATCAGATGGTTTTGCAGGATGTAACAGTGTGGGGAACGTAGAGTTCCTGGCAGTGCATAAGCACAACACGTGACATATCCACTCTTATTCCCTGACACTCACCCAAGAGAAACTGGAGTGGATTGTGGTAAATTGTATAATGACAGGTTGTTAAATGGATAGAAAATATAATGACAATGCAATGGAAAGAAAGGAAAGCTACTCATCAGGGATTATGTATACGGTATAACGAAGTACCCAGTCGAGACACTAGGGAGCCAGAGGGAAGGCATTAGGGGCAGATAATAGGCCCTGGCACTCAGGTTGTGACATCTAAGAGTCAACTTCATCTTCACATTAGCCTGATCCTGAATACTTTCAACATCATCACCGTTATGATCACTATTGTCTTCATCATCATGGTTGCTCAGATCTCAAGCCTCTTAACAAATTGCAAAATCCTTTCTCCCATTCAGTCCTCACAAGAGCCCTGAGAGTTGGATGGGGCATTCATCATCCTTCACATAGAATAAAAATGTGAGGCTCAGAGAGGTTAGTGGCTGCCAAAAATCACAGAGCAAATGGAAGAAGAACTCGGACTCCGTCTATGGCCTTAATACCGCCATTCAGCTCATTTCCTCAGCTCAATGCTGCCCTCAAGCCCATAATCACCCTGCTTGTCAATGAATCCCAACTCTGAAGTGTGACATCCCTCAGGAATTAATAATAGTGATTCATTCGTTTGACATAGCTCCTAGTTTCCTCCACCATCTCTGCTTTTATACTTAAAAAGATTTCTACAAAGACTCCTTCAATGGCTGAGTAAATTGGCTTCCTAACTTGCTATTAATTACTCACAAGGACTCTGGCCTATTACAGAGAATCAACACAAGGCGGAGTTTCTCTGTTAATGTACTTCATTCCTTCATTCTGTATTCTGGTTGATGGACCCTCTTGGCATTATAAATCCAGAGCAAGTAATTAACAACCACACTTTGAACCCAATTCTCTTTCTTTTTTCTTTCCTAACTATCTCTGCCTCCTTTGATCTGGTTCATTTTCTTAATTAACTTATGGGCATGCCAGACTTGTTTCCTTGGATCTCTGTTAATTTGGGAGGTTTGGAAATGTGGGAGAGTGATGCTGACTTCACAGCAAAAGGGGAAAAGAGGTCACAGCCACCTTCGCAACAGCAGCATAAACCCCAAGAAAGAGCAATTAACAACCACCACTCTAACAAAGTGACCACTTACTAAGCAACCGCCATGTGTCAGGAGCTCCACATCCTTTGCTTCTCATCCTTACCACCACCCTCTGAAGACAGTGGGGGGCCAGTATCACGCCCACTTCAGAGAAGGGCAGTTGGCCTCAGAGAGGGTTCCCAAGATCCTACAGCTAGAAAGTAACTCCAAAACTGTTTTCTGTCCAAGCAAGATATTCTTATAGAGATGGCCTAAAAGTTGAGTGGACTGTAGTCCAGTATCAAGTGTCCAGGGAGGTGTGTGGGACTCAGGCTTAACCACGGGTGGCCTTGATAGTAAGAAGGGTGACTCTGACTCAGTAGGCAGAGAGAGAAGCATACACGGAGGAGGAGCGACTTTTCCAAACCCTTCAATTCTAGTTGATCAGTCTCTCAGTAGTTCACTTCTTGCAGGAGTGGTGGTACAAGGACCAGAAGCTGGGACCCAAAGAACTGTGACCAACAAGCAAGAGGCAATTTTTCAAGACTCCAGACAAGTAAGTAGATTCAGAGTGAAAATTTCAGACCCAGTGGAGGACTGGAGAAACTCAGGAAACAAAGACAGGAGCCAGGCCATAAGGCAGGGACTCAGGAGAGGTACCCAGATTCCCTTCAGGACAGGCCAGTCACCAGGCCCACAGAGACAGAAGTGTCCAAGCCTCAATGCCACCAGCTCACAGGAGGGCACTGAAGAACAGCGGCTAAGACGATAGCCCTTGAGGTCAGACAGTTCTGAGTCCAATCTTAATTCGGCTGCCGATTTCCTGTAGCATGTCCTTAAGTAATGTAATGTGCCTGAATCTAGGTTTTCTTGTCTGTAAAATTAGAAGGTGGAACCAATCTCATGATGGGAGATGAGCTATGATAAAGTAAGTTAATGTGTTCAGAGAGCATAGCATGCTCTCTCACACCTGCCATATGGTCAGCACCTAAAAGGCAATATTAAAGTGGTTTCCGCTTTAATCAGAACTCATTCTAAGAATGGAGGGAGTTGCATTCAGTGAGTATACCATTTGTCACTCAAGTAAGCAATAATTATATGCCCAGCACTGAGCTCAGGCTGGGGCTTGGTGCCTCACTCATTCCTTGCCTGTCTCCTCCCTTGTTTATTGCAATAGTGCTCATACCAGAAGCTTAAGAAATAACATGTTACTTGATTCATTCCTTTACTTTTCTGGCTCCATTTAATTTATTAAAAAATATTTGCATAGGAAAATTTCTTATAAAAAGAATGGGTTAACTTATAAAATCACTTACACCTCAAACTGTCCTCAACATTGATCATCCTCAACAATGTTTGATAGTCCAGCGTCTGGATTCCAAAGAGGTCAGTTCGTGAAGACGCAACATAAACCCCTTTATGAACGCAAGGAAAGTTCACACAAGGTGGTGCAGGTACTCATTCACCCAGCTAGCTCGAGCTGGAGGGACCGTAGACTTACTCTGACCCAGAAACAGAGGCTCATAGTGGGTCACCCTGGTCACAGAACCAGTTAGTGTTAGAGTCAGGATCTCAATTCTTTCCTCTGTCTCTAGCTCCCATTCTCTGTGGGTAATGTTTAAAAAGTGATAGTTGGAAAAAAGAAGAGTAAAGGGATTGCAGAGCTGGAATAGACAAGGATAAGATTAAGGAGCTTCACCCTTACCCCCTGTGTGAGGAGATCGCTGCCGTGTGGGGCACAGGGCTGATATGCCGGGGCCCTCTTCTCGGGCATGGAATTTTCTGAGCAAGAATAAGGCTATATTTCTTGGTGTGTCTGAGAGGGGTTTAGAATTAGCCCAGATGAACCCTAAAGTGCCTCCCAATGACTGCTGAGCTAATTGCATAATTAAATATAACAGTGGCCTTTTCCTCTCTCATGCACCCGTTATTCTCCATCTCTGGAGCCATGAGGATACAGAAGATGGGCATCAACCCTCCTGTTTCCACATCTTGCTGAGAGTTGCTTCTCCTCAAGTGTGTGGACAACAATTTTCCACTGAAGCAGACGGAAAATACAGCAGTAATCACAGGCCGAGTGCAGTGCCACAGACCTCATTTGTGGAGTATTATCTAGCATGCAATCAAATCTCAACCGATCAGAAGGCTTGGGCAGGAGATGGTATGGAGCTAGAATTGCTCCACAGAGTGATTATTGATTATGCCTCTAATAGCACTGCGGCACACTGACTGTGAATCCAATTAGAAGTAATTATACACTTTAAACATGTGTCTAGTTGAAAGGGTTGGAATTTGCAAAGGACTCTAGGAATTCCTGCATGATAATGGAAAATACCTAAAGAGAGGGGAGTTACTGAGTCTTGCTGAGGGAAGTATTATGCTCTGCAAAGCTGGCAGGAAGAAACACCAGAGTTTATTACAGATGTCAAAATCCAAGAAACCTCAGGATAATGGCAGGTAACCAAGTCCAGTTGACTGACAGATGCCAATCATAATGATTATCACCATAATCTCTAAATAGCTATTATTTTATTAGGTACTTTCCGTGTTCCAGACATAGAGCTAAGCATTTTACAAAGAACATCGGATTCAATTCTCTTGACCAAGGGTTGGCAAACTATGGCCCAAGCACAAAATCCAGGCTGCCCCTGTTTTCGTAAATAAAATTTTATTAGAACACAGCCACGACCTTTTATTTACATAGTGTCTATGGTGGCTTCCACCACTGAATCAGAATTTGAATTTGTCCTAACCCGTTGCAATTTATCAGAGTAGACCGAGAGCTGCTCTACTTGGCATGCCCCTGCCATTTTCCCAAATCTGCCTGTCAGACCTCACTCATATTCCCTCCAGGCAGGAATTCTCAGCATGCTGTGTGACAAGGACTTTGATGATTACGTTTCTGACTAACTACGCAACAAAGAAAATACTCTGTTCAATTTAACCCATTTTCCCTAGAAAACTCTTAAGTCTCTCAGTCAGAGAAAGCTAAAAGGTAAGCATTATTTATGAGCATGAAATAGTAGACAAAACTCAATTGCTCAACTCCAAAGGGATGATGAAGTAAAGTAAGTTGTCCATTTGATGGAATAGTAAGCAACCAATCAAATGCATCAATGTGGTCTAATGTTTATGACATCAAAATATAGAAGTGTGTATTTATAATTAAATTCAGTGGTCATCAAGGATTCAACTGTGATCAGGTTCTCAGGCAGGAACTTCATCTACAGTGATGAATAAATAGATGTTCTCCACCTTCGAGGATCTTACAATTTAGGGGGAAAAGGACATGAAACAAAAACCATCCAAACTAGAATAATTGCAACCAGGCAAAATTAGAAAAGTACAGGGTACTCAGATATAGTTTAATTAGAAGACTCTAATTTAGATTGGAGTGGGAAACAGTTCTCCAGCTTGTGTAGGTTGCGTTAAAATCCTCAAGCAATGAATAGGGGGAGGGTGTTCCAGATAGAAGATAAAGCAGGACAGAGATCCAGCATTGAGAACAAACCCAGGGGACATTTGAGAAACTGGAAAGAGATCAGTGTGGCAAGAATCTAGGAAATAAAGAGAATATTGGCAGGAGATAAAGTCAGAGAGATGAGCAGGGCCCAACCGCGTAAGGCTGTTTGTCTGACCTGTTATGGATTTGAGATATTATTCTGAAGACCTTGAAGAAGTTCCTGAAGAATACAAGCAGTGCATAGTATGACCACATTTATATTTTAAGACAATGTCTCTGATAGCCTGGGGAGAATGGGTTGTTGGGGAGCAAAATAAAAATGCAAAAATGACACTTTGTGCAACCAGTGGCAAGGTAGGAACAAGAGAAAATTAAATTACTTTGATTTATTTTGGACTAGATATCTTTTTCTTCATTTTACCCATTTGCATTTCTCTTCGCGTTTTCTATGTCATTATAGTTGTTAAAAGTAATATTTCAAACAATTACTCCCATCCAAACAATATGAAAAGGAAATGCATGAGGCCAGCATCTGGATTGGATGAGTACCATCTAGCGACCCTTCTTTTGCTAAAGGAAACTCCTGCCCCCTGGAGCCTGCAGCATGTCCCTCTGCTCACCTGTGCTGCCCCAAGGCTGTGGTCCTTGCCCTGGGCTCCTTTCTTCTCTTGATTGTACCCACTGAACAGGTTTTGCCATTGATTAAATGCTGCGGCTCGCCTGGAGCTATTAATCAATTTCCCAGCTGTTTACAGCTTTATTTACTACAAAGGAAGCAAGGTAATCCCTGTAAACTCAATAGATCTAAATTAACTGCATGTTCGGGAGCCAGCTTAGAAAGAATTATTGCTCCCTGACTCAGGGGGACAGAGAAAAAGAATGAACACAGGCACCTGTGACAGAGGCTCTGACTTGCTCTCCAGTGTCCAGGAGGGTCACATCACAGAGGGCACTTGCTTGATCCGGTCTCTATTAACCAGGTCTTCCAACACAGAGGCCAGGCAAAGCTCTGCCTTGTTCTGAATCAACCTGCCTGCCATGAATCGTGTATCTTCCATTTCCTTCTCTCTCCTTCCCTCCACTTGTCTGCCTTGTCATGCCTCCCATTCCCTTCCATTCTGTGGGATGCATTCTTCTTCAGTGATAAAAATTTTCTTCACATTCTTTCTTTTATTAATGACCATGATAATCTTTAATTTGTTTATATTTCTTTAATAAAATTATATGCAGTCCAAATTTATGGGGCAACAACTGAATGCCTGGGGAAGAAAGTAATATCCATATGCCAGGAATGGTGCTGGGGGCTCTTATGCTATTAGATTTTTATTTTTTTATCAGCCTGAACAACCCTGTAAAATGAATACTAATGTTCTTGTTTTAAAGATAAGAACACTGAGGCTCAAAGATATGAAATACTTTGCCTAACATGACAAAATTGTCTAGTGGGTGGTTACATAGACTTTGACTTGATTTCCTAATGTGTGCTTCTTCTAGGTCATAGGTACTACGTCATAGTTCCTGGTGGTTGGTACTGTAGGGTCAAATCGCTTCTTAAAAACTCAACCCAGAGGGGCTGGCCCGGTGGCGCAGCAGTTAAGTGTGCACGTTCCGCTTCTCGGCAGCCCGGGGTTCACCGGTTCAGATCCTGGGTGCAGACATGGCACTGCTTGGCACACCATGCTATGGCAGGCATCCCACATATAAAGTGCTTGGCACACCATGCTGTGGTAGGCATCCCACATATAAAGTAGAGGGAGATGGGCACGGATGTTCGCTCAGGGATGGGTTTCCTCAGCAAAAAGAGGAGGATTGGCAGCAGATGTTAGCTCAGGGCTAATCTTCCTCAAACAAAAAAACAAAAATTAATTAAAAAAAAAGTCAACCCAGAGCCCCTGCCTCCTAGACCACTTCATGTCCCACCTCTCTTCTCAGCCCTTCTTTTTTCCCATTCCCTTCACCTCTTCCAAACTCCTGCATACTGCACATTTCAGACTTTAACACCTCAAAGGTCTTGCAATACCCCCAAACAAACCATGCCTTTATCTAGGTTACTTCTTCTGCCTGAAATGTTATGCCCACCTTGCCCCCCCGGGAAAATTCCTATAAAACATCTAAAACCTATCTCTTCTACCTCTTTAAAAACTTATCTTATCTCTTATGCTTTTTCCTGCCCTAGGAAGAGTTAACAGTCCCTATTCCGGGCCCCTCTGTACACTGTCCACACTCGAACCACTGCACTATCATGCCGTTCTATTGATTTCTAGGTCCCCACCACGCAGCAAAGTGGCTGGCACAGAATTTGTGCTCAGTCGTTGGTTGAAGTGCACTACATTAAGGCAGGAAAGAAGACTCTGTCCCTCCAACGCACTGAAGGGACAGACCTTCAAGACATGCAAAGCAATGATAAACAAGCAAACAAGTTTACGTCGTCCCAAATTATTATCTTTCCCAAAGACAACAGTTAGTCGTTTTCAAAGTGTCGTGACATCAAGCAAAACAGCCACAGGGGGTTCTTTATCCCAAGTCCCCATGGTCTTCCCTTCTTTCGCCTTCTGTGCAGACTTTTGTTCCTGGCAAGCTGAACAGGAGCAGATGGAGTATATAGCACCCTTTGCTTCCTCCAAAGTCTGAATCCACCGCAAACTCCAGTCACAATGCAATTACATACTCTTGCTGTTTTCACACCCTTCCCACACCAAGCTAAAAATGCTCATGTTCCTCTTCCTCCATGGAATCAGCCTGACCCTCCACCAGCTGCTGAGGCTGAAGATTCCCAGGGCTAATAGATGTCCTCGTGACCTGTCATCTGCACAAATTCAGAGGAGCCAGTCTGCCAAGCCTTACCCAGCTACCTAACTCATTCACACAGATGCTATTAAAATCATCTAGAGCCCAGGTGTTTGGACCCCCCAGGAATTTACTCTCGGAATACAGTTTATAAACAACAGACAATAGCCCTGACATCTCTTGATCCAGGCTACACAACAGATAGCAATTATGACATATCAAAAGGAGTTTTAACCAGTGCTCGGGGCTCCTAAAACTTCCTTTACTGTTCAATTTTTAGGTTGTTTTTGCTGCTCATGCCTCTTGACTTTTCTGCAAATCTGAGCCTCCTGACAAACAGGCACGGAGAGGATATGTTGCTTACCAATGTAATGGCAAAGCTTAGGGCCTATGAAGTCCGCTAGACCAGGGCTCAGCCCCAAGATCTGCTATTTTCTAAGCACTTGATTTGAGAAGTTATTTAACCACTTTGAAACTCAATTTTCCTTATCTGTAAAATGGCCACAGAACATCTTCCTCTCTGAGCTCTTTCAATGCTTCAATGAAGTAAAGAACTAACAATACTTAACAAAGTTCCTTGCGTAAAGTTAGACCTCAGTAAATAAGATGTCTCATGAAGTTATCCTAAAGATTCAGTGAGCTAAGGAACACAAAGCCTGGGAGATGGCGAGTACTCAGTAGCAGCTGACTCCTCTTCCTGATCCCGCAATGATTTCCGGTAATAGGGAATACGTTGACTTTTCCAATTAGCACTTTCTAGGCAATTTAACAATAGGTATTAAGAGCCAAAAACATTCTTGATCTTCAACTTAGTAATAACATCAGAAGAGGTCTATCTTAAGGAAATGCTCCCCAAAGTAATACATCCTATGTCTTAGAAGTGTTACTTATAAGTGCGAAAATTCTGGTAGGAATATGATATCCAACAGAAAGAGAATAGTTGATTAAATCTATTAAGCATCTATACAGGAGAATTTTCTGTAGGCATCAGAAGTGATCCCGTGAAGGTGCTACAGCAACATGAAAAAATTATCATGTTGAGTTCCCAAAGTGAGATGGAAAATCGTATACTGTATGATTGCAATAGTGTAGAATTATATAGGCATTTGAAGAAGCCAAGAAATGAACCCACGAGAGCGAAAATTATCGTTTTGTGGTGACAAGATGGAGGGTGATTTGAGGTCTATTTTCTCTTCTCTTGTTACACTGTCTTTACCGTGGAGAAAGAGAAAGAAAAATAAGCACCTTCCACTATCCGAGTTTTGACCTGAGCTTTAGCTAAAGCAATCGGGCCCCCTCGCTTCTCCTGTAGGAAGATGGGGCCTGAGCGCCAGGTAATGATAACAGTAATCTGAACCCTCCCTGTCCTGATAACACCTTTTGGAGGCAAGCTCTCTTTCTTTAAACAAGGAACAACAATCCTCTAAGGATAATGGTCCTCCCTCACTCTGCTCTTTCTCTCCTCTGGGTCATTTTTATCATGAGAGCAATCCTTCTAAAACGTGTCTGATCATTTCACTCTCCAGCCACAGAATGCTTGACAGGTGTCATTTGTTCTTCTGGTAAAGTCCAGATGCTCTAAGGCAGCACCCTGTGCTCCAGCCATCCCCAACCATCTGCAGTCCTCAACCTCCAGGCCTTTGTCCATGCGGTTCCTTCTGCCAGGAATTCTCTTCCTCAGGTCTCTTCTTTCAAGTCTCATCTCAGGAGCAAATTCCACTGGAGGGCTTTCTCTGACAACTCAGCGTGCCCTCTGTTACCCTAACACAAATACACATGCATGTGCCTCAGCGCACACACATACACATGTTCTTTCTAAATGCTCCTGCTACCACTTTTTTCATGACACCTAATATACACGTAGCAATGACCTGGGGAGTAGAGTAGTCTTTTCTGAAACATAAAGGTGCTTTTTATCTTTGGTATTTTCTTGAAATGACTTCCTGCCTATTGAGCCAGAAGCTTCTGTATCTTTGAGAAAGTTTAAGATTGCTAGCATGGCCAGGAGAAAATAGTCATGATCATGGGCTCTTTTGGTGGGTGCCAAGACCTTCCCGCAAAAGGCCCCATGGGACCAAGCACAGCAGTGGAGCCCCCGGACTGCGGAGAAGACTGTCCATCTGTGAGGCAGTGTACTTGTTTTCTAGTGCTGCCATCACAAATTACTATAGATTCAGTGCCTAAAACAATACCCATTGTTATTTCATGGTCCTTTAGGTCATAAGTCTGGAAACAGTGTCTCAGTAGAGTCCTCTGCTTAAGATCTCACAAAGTCAAAATCAAAGTGTCAATAGGGTTGTCTTCCTTCCTAGAGGCTCTTGTGATCAATCTTCTGCCAACCTCCTTCAGATCATTGGCCAAATTCACTTCCTTGCGATTGTAGGTTTGAGGTCCCCACTTCCTTGCTGACAGTCAGCAGAGCTAGTCTTTGCTCCTAGAGGTTGCCCACATCCCTTCTCATGCTTTCTGTGTGGTCTCCATCAGCAATGGTGGGCCGAGTCCTTCTCACACTCTACATCTCGGACTTGTCCTTCTGCTACATCTTTTTTACTCCAGCTAGAGAAAGTTTTCTGATTTTAAGGGCTCATGTGATTAGATTGATAATTCAGGATAATCTCCTGATTTTAAGGTCCATAACCTTAATTATATCAGCAAAATCCCCTTTTCCAGGTAATGTGACACATCTGCAGGATTCCAGGATTAGGGAAAAGCCTGGACGTACTTGGGGGTCCATTCTGTCTACCCAAGGCAGCAAAGACCAGAGGACAATCATGGACCTGTTTCCTAAACAACCACAAGGTCATATCACCCATACACACCTTCATGCAACCAATTCCCTCTAAGCTGGAAGCAAGGAATGGGTGGAACCTATAAGCCTGAGCATTCCCTGATTCAAACACGAAGAGACTGAGTGGACTAAAGATGCTACTTAAACCTCCTCCTTGGGCTCAGACTTGGGTTGCCCACAGAATTGTACAAACAATTTTTTTTTCCTACCCAAAAAAATTCTGGCTCTTGAGAAAAAGCAAAAATATTAATTAAAAGAAATAAAGCAGCTATAATTGATAGCCTTTCAATCAAGGCTCATTTACCAGGCCTGTAAGATTTTATGAAGAACACATGAAACTATGTCAAAAATAGCCTGACACACAAAAAATAGCTATCACTTTACCTTCTAAGTGGATTGAATGGTAAAATGTTCACCATAACCTAGAGAAGAGAGAAGGTTTATGAAGACCCATCTTAGAATAAGAGAAGAAAATTCCAATGGAAATTCTAGGAACTACAGTCGTAGAATGCATGTCTAGGGACAACGATGATGAGGATTTTGAGAGGTTCAAGAACCTCTGTCATCTCCACTCCTGGAGAGATGGGGAAGCTGCCTTTGGTTCCTTCCCATTGAACTCATGTCTTTCTTCATTTGCATCACTAGAGAGAAAATTAAACAAAAGTAGACTCTTAGTTTTGAATGTATCAGGGAAAAAGAAGGAAACGGAGAACCTTCGGAACCGTGTCTTATTCCAAAGTCAATGTGAACAGAACAGAAATTTCATCCTTAGAGTGGGTGGTGGCAGTCTCAAGAGAGGAGAACAGGCTTAGTCTCCAGGTCTGAGAAGCTCTGTGAGAACAACAGGGGCTGCAGGAGGGGGTGGGACAAGGGGAAAGGGTACCGGAGTCCCTGGATTTCATCCCTCCCTGACCACTGCCTGACATAAGCACCAAGGACACCCAATTTTCCCAGGGATAAAATAAAGATATTCATATGTGTATTCATTCATTCGTTCATTTATTTTTACCTCATAACACTTCTGAGAGGTTCATCCTATCTGGCAGGAATTGGTGCCAGTTTGTAAGGGCACTGGATTAGAAAGGGTCTATGGATTGAAGTGACGAGAAGCCTGTAAGCAGAACGGTATGCACAGGGTCAACCCAGAGAAGCCTGACCTCTGAGTCCAGGAATAAGAAAAAGATAAAGACAAATATTAGGATTTGTGAAAGTTATTCATTGAAGTTTTACATTTCATATCATTTAATCCTCATAGGTCCTCTTAAGTAGAAACAAATAGACCAACTAACAGATGAGGAAACTGAGGCTTAAAGAGGTGAGGAAGCACACCTTAAGTTGTTGAGGTGGACATACTGAGCTGGGACGGGGCCCCAGCTCTAGGGCTCCAAGCTGTAGCACTCTGAAATACACGCCATGCCTAGTTTGCCGGGAGACTGACCGAATGTTCTTCCTTTTCTTTCCTTTCCAGGTTTTATCAGTTCTATTTTACTATATGGTTTTTTGGAAAGATACAACCTAATAAATAAGAATAGTTACCAGAGGTTGTTCCTGCTTTCAAGGAAGCATAAAACCTTTTGTTTGCAAGGCCATTTTACTCAGAATATCTCATTTCATTCTCATGACAACCTTTGAATGTGGATGAGAAAATCGCTCAAGTCGCCCAGACTCCGAGAGGTCTCCGTGAATTCAGAATGTGTGGGCCAAAAGGTTAGCAAGCATTTCAGTGATGCTAAACATATAGATTGATTTATTATATTATAAAGCTTTTTCAATTTAAAATTGCATGTCTAGTAACTCCCTATGGACACACGTGTCTTCCCCCTCAGGCTGGAGATTCCGGAAGCACGTGGAGACCTTCCTTCATTCTGATTACCTCAGTGTCTAGAATAGCATCTGGCTTGCCATGGGTGTGCAATAAAACACGTGAGAAGCATGTGAATTAAAGGAAAAATAAATGGACAAATGACCAAGTAGAATCAACCACTCACAGTTATTTCAGACAATCACCAATGTTAGAGAGAGATGAGCTATCTAGCCCAGCGATTCTCCAACTCGAAATCTCTTATGTGCCCCTAATAGAAACAGGACAATAAAAGTCAAATTTGACATGCAAGATTTTCATTTGAGACGGTTAACACAAACGCAAAGGCTGGGACTAAATTATGGGAAGAACTTGACTCTTTGTTATCCATACACACGACTCAGATGCCACTTTTAGCTTTTCATAAATCTTTACCTAAACAAAACATGAAATTTAAAAATTCTCACAGAATACTCAACTACTCCAAGGATATGTTCCTAAATCCTACTAGATCCAAGGACCATAGTGTATGAAATACTTGGCCAGTCCAGCTCCCTCAGTTTACAGAGAAACAGACCCTAAAAGTGAAGGACTTTCCCAATGTCACATAGTTACTTAGAGGCAGAGCAAATTCTAGAAGGCAGCTATTAGGACTCCTTGTAGAGTGCTCATTTCAAACAAACTAAATGATCAGTAATTTGTCTAACAAATTGGAACCAGTGTCCAATTGGTTAATGGAGTGTTGTCTATGGCATCAAATTAAGCAATAAAAGCAATATATTTGGAGAGTAAACCAGTAAATACAGGCTCACTATCACTGTCTCCTGGTTGGCTGGCCCCTGGTGCCTGGCTCCAACATAGTCACTGGCAAACCCTGATACAGAGGAAAGGGACTAAGCACTCTCACCAGCCAGCCGGTATGGAATCACTGCTGAAACTATGACATATTTCAAGTGCAGGGACTGCAGAGTTTCACTTCCCCTGAGGCATTGTGGCTTTTCTCTGTTTTGAGGAAAAAATGAAGAGTAAGCAAAATTAGTACATTATTTTACATCCAATACATTTAGAATCATTATGTTGATCAATGGAGGCTGAAATACACTTTAGTCTCCACTTTTATTGCATTTTCATGATTTGAATGATGCATAATGACATGGATTTAGGCTCAGAAAAGCAAAATTCAGGGCAGAGATTAATTGGGCAAATGTTCTGTTGTTTTGTAGAAAAGGCAGATAATTTGATCCCAAAGTTTCAGTAAGAGTAAGGCAGAAAATGAAAAATCCCAGCATGTTTTTTCTTCCGATGTTTTTACGCAGCTCGTGGCTAAAAGCAGTCAGTTAATTATCAAAGTCAGCATATATTTTTGCATTATGTGTAAGAATAGAAAGTTGTTTGGGGCCATAAAATATTAAGTAGAAAGGGACAAGTCCCAGCATACTCCTTTCTTTTGGTGTTTGCAATGTTCAGATGTTGTGTACCACCTTCCTGTGTTCCCTCCTTTGCTGAAAGATGTCAGGGTGTGCTGTGCTGTCAATGACCATTGGTTTGCAAAGTGGCCCCACTACACAGAGGGCACAGAGAAACTGAAACAAGAGGCAGGCCACTCCAGATTGGTAGGTGGCAGGTTTCATAAGCAAGGGAGCTTACATACAAGGCTTGTTTGGGTGGCGACAAGATGAATAGATCTCCGCACCCACCCCTTAGAATCTTAGAATTTTATATAGAGGCCTTAACGGGGTTCAGTCACATCCACAATCCAGATGGTCTCAACAACACCTTACTTTCTTGGGGCTGCGTCCTTGAGGCAGCTTCCAGGGTAGGGAAGGCAAGAGGAAGTCACATTCCAAGGACAGGGAAAGGGGTAAGGAGCCTCTGATTGCCTGGGTCCAGCTCGCGGGTCAACTGGAGGTTACATCCTCTCAACGACCTCCCCCAACAAAGACACAGGGCAAAACCAGTGATGTGGTTTTTCAGGCCAGCTCTGCCATGCAGGGTCACCTCACACACAGCAGGTGGGACAGGGTAAGCTCTCAGGCCACTTCCAGTCAACCCTCCATCCATCTTTCCATTCATGCCTTCCTCTGCAAAGTTGTATTGTGCCAGACACAAGGTTAAAGACTAGAGAAAGAAAAATCAGCAGTTGTGGCACCTCTTCACTTTTTAAAATCTTACCAACTAGATGAGGCACAGACAGAAATAGGCAATGAGGATGGAGTGTGATCAGCAGGATCCAGAGTAGAGTAACGCTCATCCTCTGGAGCTCTGAGTCAGACTGTGTTCAAATCCCAGGAACACACTGATCTCTGAGACCCAAGGCAAGTTCCTAACCACTCTGAAGCTCTGTATCCTCCATCTGTAGAATGGTGATGGTCACATTACATCCCTTAGGGCTTTGTGGGGATTGGAGAAGATAATACAGGTAAGGAGTTTGCCCCAGATCCTGAGAGTAAATGGTAATTACTCATCCTGTCCCATTATTATTATTATTATTACTGTCATTTAGTAGTACCAATGGCAGAAGAGGAAGTAGGAGTTCCTTTGAGGTCGCCCAGAGGAAGCAGCTCCTTGGTGTGACTGGGGAAGTCAAGGAGACCTAACAGAGGAGGAAAACTTAGAGGCACTAAGACAACCATGCAGACAAACAAGGAGGAGAAGAGCAATGACAAAAAGAGAACAGCCCAAGGTACATGCGATTATTATAATTTATATTATAACAGGATCACTCAGAAAGCTAGATGCAAACACAGAAGAAATAGTAAATCATTCTTTGTTGTTGGACAACAAAATGAAGACAAAATAAGGGAGATCTGGTGACACAACACACGAGGGAGCCATCTTAGGGGACCTCACATTCTTCATAAAGAGTTCCATCAGTAGATACTTAGGAAACACTGCATTTTGAGCAGTGGAGTGACTACCATTCTGAATTCTGGACCTCTTTGCCCTCCTAGAGTCACCAGCTATAATGTTACTGTGAGCATCCAGTACATGACTGCCTTCTGGGCCAAAGGCGGTGTTTCTGGCAGTTTCCAACTGATAAGAGATGGTGCTTGTGTTATGGTTGTGTGGGTCCAACCACACGCCTCTTTCCTAAGGAATGTTTAAGGCCTGAAACTTGGGAAATGAAACTGTATCTGTTACAGTTAAATCTGAGAAGCAGAATCTAGATATATATATAAGGGGATTGATTGTACGAATTTGACTTTATGCATTTGTACATGCTGGTAATGCTGTTGTTTTGGCATCTGATTTGGGAGCTTGAGTTGTGCAAGGCACGTGGTCAGCAAGAGAAGATGGATATAAAGTGGGTGAGTCAGGTACATGCTGACCCTTCGAGAGCGAGCTGGCAGATGGTGCTGTCAGTGTCCAGCAGAGGAGGGACGCCCTCTTCACAGAGCTAAGAGCGCGCCTGGCCCAGGATTGGAGAAGCTGAAGGAGGAGGTGGGACGGTAGAACAGTCCAAAGATCCCACTCTTGCCCTACACCATCAAGGTGAGCAGCAGGTAAGGGACAACGTGTGAGTTGCTGCTTCGCTTCCACCATCCAACAGGGTGGACAATGTCCCTGTTTGCCTGGGAATGTCCTGGTTTTAGCTCTGAAAGTCCCATGTCTGGGAAAATACCTGAGCCCTGGGCAAACAGAGATGGTTGATCACCCTGCCTTCTAGTCTTGCACAAAATCTCTCTTGTGCTCCAGCCTTACCTGGAATATACTCGAAAGGGGATTCTACACACTGTGGTGTATTTAGGCCCTGTTGACTCTTGACAAACACACCAAAGAAGCTAACCAGTGGTCATCTTTTCTTGCTCTAATACAAGTACTTATTAAAATCACAATAGAAACTATTATATCGCATGCAACATAATATATGGTTAAGGATATACATTAAAAAATATTAAAAATTAGGAATAGCTATGAATTTTGTCCCTTACTCTATTTTCAATCACTACTTAACCAAATCCTTGGCTGCCTTTCTGCTTTTGAGGATTGTTTCTAACTTCCTCTCACTTCCTGCGTTCTGAGATGGAGGAGCTCTGGGCCCCAAGACCACTGATAGTCACTGATGGATATGAGCAGCTTGGGCACCACAGTCCTTGTGGACATTCTTCCTGCCATCTTTTTAACTGAACCCTGTCGATGGAAGCTTTGCCTCATGCGGATCCCTCAGTCCGTCATACATGCATTCCCGGGAGTGGATCAAGCTCTACTACTTGTCACGTACTACCCATTCCCATTGCCTAGTTACCTGAATTGGTGTGTTGAGGGGGAGGGGACTTTCCTCTTCTAGGACCAAGCGTATATGAATGAAGCAAGACAATTTTGCATCTGTCATCTATCATCACTACTTATTCCCAGCAGGAAGCTGGTGTCACACTCAACAGGGAGAGTAGAAATGTTTAATGCCAGAACTATTACAAAGACAGGGCAGGGTTAAGGACAACCAGTAAAGGATGATGAAACACTCTGGGCTAATGACAACAGAGATAGAAGAGACAGGGGTGGTTGCCCTCTTAGGCTGGAAGGGGCAGGGTGAGGGAATAATTACGGGACCCCAGGGAGTGCCGGACCTGTCCTACGTACAGCTGAGGAGTTGTAGCCTCAGGCTGGAGCACTCCACTATCAATCACAGCCCAGGAGAATAAACACCCCAAACTCTATCTTCCCATCTCCTGCTGGTGCTTCCCACGGGCTGAATCTAAAACAGGAGGACAAAGAAGTGAGGCTGAAGCAGTCCCTTGGGACCAGACTCTCAGGGCCCAAAGCAAGGTAGGGAAGCAACGGGGAACTAAAGGAGAATACCTAGCACATACTTCCTACAGTCATGTCCAAAACGTCTTGTCCTAATTTCCAATAAGTGAAGAATGATCTTAGCAACGAAGTTACTAACCCAATTGATTAAGTTCTCCAAATCCTTCACAGTCCAATTAACATGGTCACATCTTTGCAAATCCCCATAATTTCACAATGCATTCAGATCAATACACCCTTAAAGGGTCCATGGCTTTATTTTCTGTAAGTGTTTTTCAAAAAATGTAAGCATAACAGAACAAATGAAAAGAGGCCATTGTCCCTTGCATCTGTGTTCACAATGTATGCTTTGGGACAATATGGCAAATAAAATCATGTAAAAAAGACATTATCAATAGTTAGCCTAATTAAGCGCCTTGAGCCTAAGAGAAGGTCATGGGGCAGCAAGGTGAAGGTGGCAGTCGTGGTATCAAGAGTTGAAAGAGCTGTTTGTGAGCCCTGACTGTCAATTAGGAACAAGTGACATTGGGCAAGTCACTTCACCTTTCTTCATTTTGATTTCCTCACCTGCTCATAAAAATAATCATAGTGATGACTTCTTATACTGTTATGATTGCATGAATAAGAAAATGGATACAAATGCACTTTAGAAATTGCAAAGTCTATATGAGGATTTATAAATTGTTGATCAACAATTAAACTTCTTGCCACTGAATGACAGGTTCTGGGAAGTCTCAAATTTGTGTACCAGACATGCTTCAGGAGATAAAAAGACCCTTACAAAAAAGACTTTGTGATTTTTTAAAAAATTATAAGGAGTATGCATCATTATCTCAATTTAGTAATAATATTAAATTTGGACATTTGCCCTTTCATAATGCTTTACTGTTTTTGTTTGGTCTCTGAACAATTCTGGGAGGTACACAGAGCATGTTATTCTTTTTTTCCATTTGAGAGATTAGAAAACCCATGGGATAGGTTGTTAATATAACTCAGGATGGAGTACAGATGCCTAAGATCCTGGATAAATCCACTATATGATATTCATCCAGAAAGACTGGCATGAAAACTGATCTACTCTAGAAGTCAGTGTCACCCTCATATCTCTCAGGTTAAAAGTATGGCTCAAGCCCTAACTCTGTCCCCTACAGATCTATGAGTTTGACCATAACCATACACACCCAACTGGGTTGTTATGAGATTCTTGATGAAATTGTGTATAGACATATACAGCACAGTTCTTGGCATACGCAGGTGATAATTCTTAAATGCCATCTGAGTCTGAACTCCTATTTTCACCTAAAGATTCTGGGGATCTTTCTCAGACACCTTGGACTGAGTCTCCTTCAACATGGTCTGTGTTTTATTTTATACTTACTTCCAAAGGTGTTCCTAACTTTAGCCCTCCTATTCATTAGAGGAATGAATATCATATTCTCTCATTAGCATGGATGGTCTTCATTTATTCATAATTATATTCATTCTAGAATCATTGGAAGATAAAGCTACTGTTTATTGATTGCTTACCGTGTGCCAGGCATTGTGCTAAGTGCTATATAATCATTTTCTCATTTAACTTACAAAAATTTGCTGTGTATAATATCATTTCCATTTTGAATATGTGAAAGTTGAAGATTAGAGGTGTGAGATGAATCGTCAGTTACTCACTCATCAATCCACTGAAGCCCCTGCACAGTGTGAGCACGTGCTGTCCAGGTGAGCAAGACCTGCCTTCATGGAGCTCACGTTTCAGCAGTTTATCTTCTTGCCCAATTACCCACTGGTAAGTGGTGGAACTAGAACTAAAACTTAGTTCTCTCTGCTTCCAAATCCTGTGCCTCTAACCACTGTACCTTCCGGCTGATTGTTCTTGGTGACAGCACAACCCAGTGAGACTTTCCTTCCCTTGGAGTCCCCACACACATACTCAGCCAGGAAGGAGAAAAAACCAGAGTGGCATTTGCAAGCTACAATCAGACTGAATGGCTGCAGGAACCAGAAATGGTCACTTTTCCAAACACCAATATTTTGGATATTCTGAAAGGAGGATTTGTTTTTACTGACCTATTTGTGTAGCTTTTTCCTGACTTTGGAGTGAAGGGATGCACTGGAGCTTTGTATTTTAGCTGTTATTCTTTGTTTGTTGATTGGTTGCTTATAAATTCTTTTTCTGTACTCAGTCACTGGGCGGCAGTATGATGTTGCTAAAAGAGCTTTATCCTGACTTCAAGAGCCTGTGTTCAATCCCAGCTGTAAGGAGAATGATGGCAACCATGACAACAATGGGGATGATGGTGATGATGCTCTTGCAGCTACCATGTATGCCCCTAATCAAATGGGACCTCCTCAAAGACACCTTCTCTAACCCACCTATCCAGGTAACATACACATCCTTCTAGGCCTCATCTTACTTTGTTTATTGTTATAGTTACTATCACTACTTGACATTACATCCTATTTATATTTTCCTTTTTTGTTTATGGTCTGTCTCCTCCTGGAAAATATGCTACAAAGAGACAAAGACTTTGTCTGTTTTATTCTAGTATCTAGTACTCAATAAAGGATTAATTAATATTTTTGAGAAGTTACCATCTGCCAGGCATTGTGCTAAGCATCATAAGTATATTACCTCATAGAGAGTATAACAGCCTTATGACAAAGTTACTTATTCTTATATAATTTTAAAAATTAAGAAACTGAAGCATAACGAAGTTGCCCATGGACACACAGCTTTCGAATGGGCAGAGCCAGGACTCAAGGCAGAACATTTAACCATGTCTCTGTACTATCATGAACCAATTGGTGTGACCTTGGGCAGGAGACATCACTTCTCTGAGACTCAATTTTCTCCTCTGTAAGATGAGGGAGGTTGTTTGTGATTATTTCCAAGTTGCTGAGTTTCTCTGACTCAGCTGAATTCCCCTGTCTTCCACGAAAGCGTCGGAAGATCTGTAGGCTGTGTTTCCTGAAGAAGGCTTCAGGGATAATATGGGGTTTGAGCTGATCCCTGAAAGGGACACAGAGACCATCAAAAATAAGAAGAAGACAGATTGTTATTCCAGGGATGCGAGCTGATTGCAAGAACATGGCCGCTTGTGGCTGAGGCGCAGAGCATGAAGCTCAGGTTGCTTTCTAGCGACAGACTCTGACAGGATTGCTGGATATTTGTATAGTTACCTGTTTCTGCTCCAAAACTTAATGACTTCAGACAACACATTATTTCTCACAATTCTGTGGGGTGACCTAGTGGTCTTTCTGCTGATCTTCCCCGGGCTCACCAAAGTGGCAGCAATCAGTGGGGGTTCAGCTGAAGCTGGAACATCCAAGCTTGGCTTCGATTGTATGACATTTGGTGCTGGCTGTCAGTGGAGACATCTTGATTCTCCTTCCTGGAGCTTCTCATCCTCCAGTAGACTATCTCAGCTTCCTTATCTGGCAGCCTCTGGGAAAGGGACAATGTGTGAGCGTTTACAAAGCTGCTGCTTACGTCACTTCTGCTGATGCTCCATTGGCCAGAACAAGTCACAGGCCAAGCCCAAAGTCCACATGAAAGGGGACTTAGACTCTTCTTGATGGGAAGAGTGGCAAAGAGCTTGTGGACATTTTTATTCCACCATAGTAGTGAAATAGACCAAGTTACAGGATTCAAATGGGTTCAACTAGGAAAGATTAGCAAAACCCAGCCCCCTCAGACTTCCCCATTGGAATTGATGGCAACATTATCTTTCCAGTTGTTCAAGCTAAAACCTTGGAGATGTCCACGTGTTCTTTCTCTCACACTCATCTAATACACCAAGAAATCCTGTTGGCTCTACTTTCAAAGTTCATCCAAAATCCAGCCACTTGTACACACCTCCACTGCTCTTGTCCTGATTTACACCACCATCACCTCTTTTCTGGATCTCAGTCCCTCAGGGGACCCTTTAGAAACTGTAGAGCCCACTTCAAAATCATCTGGCCAAGAGATGAGGAAATTGGGGCATTTATCCATTAGCTTTCATCACCCGATACTGAAGAGTTCTCACACTCTCTAACCCTATCAGGCTGTGTCTGTACTTGATGGAGCAGGCTCCCACTATGTCAGAGAATGTCCTCAAGCAAAGGAGAGAGATACAGTTTCCCAGGGATGCTCTAATGAAGTGTCACAAACTGAGTGGCTTAAAACAAGACGTTATTGTTTCACAGTTCTGGAGGCTATAAGTCTGACATCAAGATGTCAGCAGAGCAGTCCTCCCTCTAAAACCTGTAGAAAAGAATACTTCTTTGCCTCTAGTTTCTGGTATTCGCTGATAATCTTTGACATTCCTTGGCTTGTGGATTCATCACTCCCATCTCTGCCTGCATCATTGCATGGCCATCTCCTCCCCATGTGTCTCTCTTCTCCTCTTATAAGGACACCGGTCACATTGGATTAAGGGCCCACTCTACTGCAGTATGACTGTATCTTAACTAATTACATCTGCAATAACCTCATTTCCAAATAAGCTTACCTTCTGAGGTACTGGGGGTTAGGACTTCAGCACATCTTTTTAAGGAGCATGATTCAACTCATAACACATGGGAAGCTGTAAGCATGTTGAAAGCTATCTGCCCTGGCTGCAGGTTAATTCAGAAGTAAGCACAGAGTATGGAGGACAAGATACCAATAGCCACAGGTTATTACCTAAAACGGTAAATTTAAGGATTACCTGGAATGGAGTTGCCTGAAGGATGGGAGGAGAACCAAGGTCAGTCCCAGAAGAATGTGATCCACTGTCAAGTCCTTGGGAAGAAGTGAAGTGAAGATATTTAGCCTGAGAGCTCGTTCATGTCAGGATTTGCTGTCTGATAGAAGGTCAGGTCAGCAGATGCAGAGGTGGAGACCTACCATTTCTAAGAAACTTAGTCATTTCAGGGAACAGAACCACCAGGGTGGGAGACAGCCATGTCTGAATCTGCGTATCACTCTGCAGGGTACCAAGCTTTAGAGAAAGTTTCAGCACATGAACTGGGCAGGTCAAAAAGCAACATTTAGGCGTCACCTTAATTAATCACTTTGGATGGAAAGCTGATGACCCAAATGCTGGTGTCTGTATCTTAACTCCCATCTGCAGTACCTACATTAGAAGAACTTTTCCGTGCTTGGAAATTCTCTTCCCAAGAGGGTCCTGTTGCAGAGCAGACGTTTGCAAATCATTTAGCCTGTCGGTGATGAATTAGTTTTTAATGGCATTCTCGTGTACTCGTTATAAATCATTAAGCGTCCAACAGACTGTCTCCTATCTTCACAGACTTGGTCTGCTGTGGTTCCTAAGTAGCAAAAATTCACATTGATGGAGATGAGGTTCCCGCGCCCAGTTGAAGGCAATCCTTCACTTGCATTCTCACTTGTGTTGACCTCTGTCCACACATCTTTTCTCCTCTGTCCTTCTCCTCCATTCCTCCCTCCCCTTCCACTTCTTCCTCTCACCTCCCAACAGCCATTGCCTTTTCCCACCTCCTCACTTTTCCCTCTGTCCTTTCACAGCCTGCTTCACAGCTCTCCATTACTCTTATCTCATTCCTCCCTCCACACTTTTCCCTACTTCTTTTTCATCATCCCAATCTTTCCTCAGCATGACAAATAAAAGCTGTTTTCTTTTGATAAGCTGAGAGAGAGATCCACATGCTGACACGGTGTGATTCTTAACACCAGTAATACATTCATGGCCAGCTCTTCCTGGAAATGCAGGAGATTGGAGTTGGGGTGGGGGTAGGCAGAGAGCAGGAGCAAACCCGAAAAAGAGAAAAAGAGCTCCGAGTCAATTGAAGGGAAAGTGTAGGTATTAAGTGGACGTGAGACATGACACCAGTCATTAAAATTAGTAATATGGCATTCTCATGCTGGAGGGAAGATACATGCTTTTTGGAGACAAGTGAACAATAGTTTGAACCATGGATATGCCACTTACTAACTGTGTGACTCTGAGAAGAATTGGGATAATGTCTAAGATCAAGTACAAGACACTGGAAATAAAAGATGGTAACACAGAGCAGATTTTTCAGAAATAATTTTCCTTTCTCCCTTTGGCATCTAGTCGGAAGTTAGGAAAGAGAGAGACATTAGAGAAAAGATAAGTCAAATTCAAATAATTTTCAAAACAGATATTTATTGACTGTGAATTTATTGAGTATTGCTCCATGCTAGTCTTGTACCACATCCTGGGTTCTGTGTATTCTGCACGATCAGGCGCTTCTAACCCTACTAAAACTGACAATAGAGGAAGCTTTCCTTTAGCAGTGTCAAGTTAACCTAATTTTAACCCGAGGCTAGTACGATTGGCAAAAGCACTAAACTCCTCTTTCATTGAGGAGATACAGACTGTGACACTCCAGCAACTTAAACTTCCTTTCCTTCCAGATAAAGTGCGCCTGCTCATCACCATCTCTCTCTTCTGGACCCCTTTGTTACCAAAACTTACTGGGATTATCTCCACCTTCACCCTTAATGCCAGCCTATTTGCTTGCTGTGCCACCTGCAGTATCAATTCCTCTCTCTCACCTGTGTCTTTATCTCTCTTATCAGGATTTTTCACCTCAGCTTTAAGAAGAGCTCTGGCTTTCCTTGGCTTGAAAGAAACAAGCCTCCTTTTCCCCTCCCCAATATGTGGGGTTACTTTTCTCTCTTTCACCGCACATCCAAGCGTCTACGAAGAACGCACCTCGCAGGCTGCCACCTTTCCTAACTAGCACCTTCCTCGCTTTCCGTGCACCTCCATTGTGGATCACACCCTTATTCTTAGCCATTGATTGTCTTTTGGCTCCCATGACAATCTCCTACTCAAAAGACCTTCAATGCTTCATCAGAGCCTAGTGAATTGAGTCCAGATTATGGCAGCTCAATTCCCGTGGTCCTCCCAACTTTGGGTTTTTCTTGTGTTGTTTTGTTTTGTTTTTTGGTGAAGAAGATTGACCCTGAACTAACGTCCATTGCCAATCTTCCCCTATTTCTTGAGGAACACTATCCCTGTGCTAACACTTGTGCCAATCTTCCTCTATTTTGTATGTGGGATGTTGCTACAGCATGGATTGATGAGCAATGTGTAGGTCTGTGCCCAGGATCCGAACCTGTGAACCATGGACTGCCAAAGCAGAGAATATGAACTTAACTGCTGTGCCACCAGGCCAGCCCCCTGCCCAACTTTTACAATGCTTCTCATCTCCTGTTTGCTGCTTCGTCTAGGTCCCACTCTCACATCTCTTATCTTCTGCATCTACTCACTCCCCCTGGGAAACTCTTCCTCACTGCTCATGCTTTAACATTCAACCCTCTGCTGTTTATACACAAATGTCCAGGTCCAGCTAATTCTCTCTCCTGACTTCCTGATTCTGGAGGGCCCAACATCTGCCAGGTAGCTCTATTTGATCATTTGTCTATACTTCAAATACAGTACACTAGAAATCAATTTGTCATATCTCTTCCCAAACTAGCTGTTTTTATGAGCCTCCCAATTGCTAGAAATGGCCCCATTGTCCTACTAGGCACCCAGAATCTACAGCTGGCCAGCCTTGGATGCCTCTCCCCTCCGTGGCCCTCACATCTATTAGTGCTTAGTTCTTTCAACACTGACTTTATAACATCTCTTCTGGAACCTCCCTGCTGCCCAGTGCTGTTTCCATCGTCACCTCCCTAGTCCTGGAGCACACTACCACTTGCTTGAGCTATATCAACAGTCTCTCAAATGACCTCCCCATCTTCAGTCTCTCTCCCTGCCTACCCCTCATCTCACATACAGTTGCCAACCTGTATTACTGATGGTCAAACGCCACTCTGTGCCGGAAATGGTACTGAAATAAGGACAAGCTCCTTAGCCTCCTGTTCAAATGTCTCCCTGCTCTTTCCTAACCCGGATTTTAACATTTGTTAAGTGGCTAATGTGTAGGCACTGTGCTAAGTGATATACGTTTGTGTCAGTGTGTGATTATTATGTTGACTGACAAACAGCAGGTGCTCATCCCATTGTGAATCCTCAATAAACAGCGCTGTTTTCCTTATTCCACTAGGAACCTGAGTATCAGCTTCCTCATATAGCAAAGGGGTGATCATATGTAGTTCATTGAATTATTATGAGGATCAAATCAGATAATATATTTATAAAGTGAACATATTATTTACTAAGCACCTAGTGGTTACCCCAATGATAATAGTTTTCTTCCCGCCTCCATGCTCCTGGGCCTGGTGGCTACTCTCTAGGGCTTCAAACCTGAACTAGAGGTCCTACATTCAGTCAGGACTTTATTAGATCACTGCAATATCAAACAATACACTCTTAAAACCTGGCTGAATGGGACGAAGAGTAAACGCTGTAGAATTGCAGAGAAAAACTCAGCTTAAGCAAAGAGGGAACTTAGAAGTTGAGATGACAGACCTGCAGATGAGAGTAGAAGTGAAGATTACACACAGCTTAAAGTCAAGTCAAGTCTTTATTTATTCCAAAGAAAGCAGACCTACTTTTTCTGACGAGAGTCGGCCAATTTTAATTTCAATCAGTCTCGCGTTCATTTTTCTTTTTTTAGGATAATGTGTTGAGCCTTCCTTGCAGATAAAAATAACTGACACCTGTTGATCATTTATGAAATAATGTCATCTGCATTACATATTTACACCAGCCCTGTGAATTAGGCAATTTGATCCTTTCCATTTCACAAATGAAAAATACAGAAACTAAACGCTAATTTTCTTGCCCAAGACACACAGCTGAGAAAGCATCATGTTGGCACATACTGAGATGCCAGACTTCAAGATCTTTTGAATCTACTGCACAGACATTTTTATATTATTGATTATACTAAATGAATATGTATGTACATATATATGCATGCATATATGTATATATGTTTTTTCTTACACACTTATATACGAGCTATCTAGATATATACACACCCTTACATACACACACACACATGCATATACATATGTTGTTTGGGACAAAGCCAAGCACACAGGAGGTGCTGTCCACCAAATAGTTTCAGCTTTCCCTCCCTGGAACCCCTTATTAGGGCTGATCATATGACTGGCTCCAGCCAATGAAATCTGAGTGGAATTTACAAGTGTCCATTCCACATGGAAGCTTTTATAGCTGATACTCCTATAGCATTCTTCCTTTCCTTATAACACTGAGACCAAAACAATCCAGGTAATGGCTACTCCATCTGCCTGGGTCCTAGAGAGGCATCAACAGCAATCAGAATCCTGGGTGGACGAGAAGTATGAGCAAGAAATAGACTTTTCTGTTGGAGCACTGAGAGGTTGTGGCTGTTTGTTATTGCACCATAACCTAGCCTTTTTTGGCTGATGATTTTGTTGTTGTTGTTATTATTATTACTGTATTAACAACACACCTCCACTAGTATTTGAGAGGAGAAAGCAGAAATGCCCAGGGCGAGCCTGCAGTGCTGCATATATTGAAGGTTCATTCTACAGACCAGGAGGTGGGATCAAACTGCCTTTACCAGTTCCATTTGGAAACCCCAAGGGGCTTCAAGTCAATCCCCAGAGGAGAAAGGATATAGGCAAGGCCAAGACTATTTAATCACACTCATTAATTTCAAGGTAAAAGTTGGGTTTATAGCATTATAAAATGTAAAAGTACTCCCTTGCCTAACTCCTTAGGAGACAAGCCTGAATGTCATTCTTAGTTTATTTCTCTGGGGAATTAACTGCTTGGATCCCTTCAAAGTTTAATTAAATTGTCACATAACACATAAAATAGCAAATAAAACAGGCTTTTCCTATGTCCTGGTGTTAATTTTATGTCATCAAAATTGTTTAGCTTGTTAGCTGCCTAACTCAGGCTGCCCCAGCTACCAATTAAAGGTTCTATGTGAATGCTTCTTCCCCATTTAAACGCCAGCCCTGTTTGCACTCTTGTTAAACTTTTCATTTCCTTGGGGTTGCAACTAATTTTTTAATAGGTTCTTGGTCATTTAGGTTTTATGCTGTGCAGTTTTTGATAGCAGAAGAAAATTCAAAGAGTTTGACTCAGCGAAAAAGTGTCAACAAGCTGAAGATTTTGTGGAAAGGGGTTTTACAGATTATCCACTCTAATCTGCTTGTTGTGTAGATAAAGACACTGAGGCTCAGAGTGGTGACCTGAGCTGTCACAGTCACAGGATGAATCAATGGCAAGGATAGGGCTATAATCCAGAAAAGCAGATTCTAAGGAGGATGCTTTTGCGAAATGTATGTAGCTACCATGTTGCCTGATACCCCCTTCTCCATTCTGAGAGTATCAGACAAAAGACATTCTGAGGGTCTCATCATCTCTTAGGCAGATTATTGATGTCATAATCTTTTTATTGGCTTTCCTGTGTCTAGGCATACTGTTAGGTGGGAACTTTTGTCCATCTCCCATCCTTCCTCTGTCTTCCCTTCCCAGCTCAGTTTCCAAAGAAAGATGAGGAAACTCCATTTCATTCCCTAGGGGAGCAGAGTTGGAATGAGCAACTCAGGTCATCTGGCCCCACCTGCCCCTCTACTCCTCCCTTGCGAAAGAGAATGGCTCATCTGAGTAATGTACCTCAGAGGTGTGACACACATTGGACCACATGAGAGGAGGGTGGAGCCACTGCCCTGAAAAGCCCGTGCAAACCTGGATGTTGATGCTTTTGTCCCCTCTACTGTATCAGACACTGGTATGTGAACTACAGCATAACCTGTATTTCAAGGACTGGGCAGATGTCTTCTTGATAGATTATGCTTTTGCCACATGTGGGCTGCCTTAGTAAGTTGGAGGCAGGTAGGAAGAGGCCTCATTTTGACTTCAGTTCAAGTTGTCTTCTTGAGTTTGGTTCTGTCGAAGAGCCCTGAACACTTAGGAATAATGAGAACTCGTCTGGACCAATGATAAGTAATGTTGCCCTTCCATCTTCAAGTCCATTTCTTAAGTGGTTAGAAACCAGTGGGAAAGAGAGGCGAGTGGTTGGCATCCACAGATTTCCAACACGAATTCTTCTCTATTTCATCCTTCCTATTGATATCCAAGATATTGCTGAATGACGTAAACCTTTCAATATGTCCCCAAGGCCCAAACTTGAGGTAAAATTAAAACCATTTAGAATAATGGAAAAATACTTTTTTTATATGGCTCTTCTCTACCCAGCTATCAATCTCCTTCAACATCCCCCTCCTTTCAGCCTACCTCTCAGCTTTACAGAGCCACTGCAAGTTCCCTCTGAAATACTGCAGTTCCATGCATCTCTCTGTGTGGATTCTAAACCCATACCCACTCTCCTCCATCCTCACTTCCACATACACATAATTCATGCTTGGAAAACTCCTACGTCTCCTTCCAAAATATGCTCAAATGTTACAATCTCAATGAAAAGACCGGATTCCAAGTGAATTGATTAGCACTGTTTTCAGCCAGGTTCACGTAAATAAAGACCACTTATGAGTGATCTAAGATTCCTCTTTCAGTTTCTCTCTTTTTAATTAAAACTTTTAAATATTTTTAAATTTTGGTAAGAACACCTAACATAAGATTGCCCTCCTTACATATTTATAAGTGTGTAATACAGTATTGTTATCAATAGGCACATCAGACCTCTGGAATTTATTCATCTTGCAGAACTGAAATTTTATATGTGTTGATTATCAACTCCCCATTTCCTCCTCCCCCTAACCCTTGGCAGCCACCATTCTATTCTTGGCTTCTTTGAATTTGGCTATTTTAGATACCTCATGTAAGTGGAATCACGCAGTATTTGTTCTTCTGTGACTGGCCTATCTCACTTAGCACAGGTTCCTCTAGGTTCATCTATGTTGGTGCAAATGGCAAGATTTTCTTCTTTTTAAAGTTGAATAAAATATTCTATTGTATGCGTATGCCACATTTTCTTTATCCAGTCATTCCTCTGTGGATGGGCATTTGGGTTGTTTCCATATCATTGACATTGTGAATAATACTACAAAGAACATGGGAGCACAGATATCTCTTCAAGAACTTGATTTTAACTCTTTTGGATAAACCCAGAAGTAGGATTTCTGAGTCATATGGCAGTTCTTTTTTTTATTTTTTGAGAAACCTCTATACTGTTTTCAACAGAGTCTGCACCCTTTTGCATTCCCACCAATAGTGTACAGAGTTCCCTTTTCTCCACATCCTTGCTAACACTTATCTTTTGTTTCTTTGGTGATAGCCATCCTAACTGGTATGAGGCAATATCTCACTGTGGTTTTGATTTTCTTTTTCCTGATGATTAGTGATGTTGAGCATCCTTTCATATACCTGTCGGCCATTGCATATCTTTGGAGAAATGTCTATTCAAGTCCTTAGCCCATTTTTCAATCAGGTTATTTGTTTTTTTGCTATTTCTTTGTAGAAGTTCTTTATATATTTGGGAAATAAACCAATTATCAGACATATGGTTTGTAAATATTTTCTCCAATTCCATAGGTTGCCTTTTCACTTTGTTGATGGTTCCCTTTGCTGTTCAGGAGCTTTTTAGTTTGATGTAGATCCACTTGTCAATTTTGCTTCTTTTTTCCTGTGCTTCTTTTCGCGTGGTGTCATATCCATGGAATACATTTCCAAGACCAATATCACGAAACTTCTATCCTATATTTACTTCTAGGACTTTTATTGTTTCAGATCTTACATTTAAATCTTAAATCCATTTTGAGTTGATTTTTCCGTGTGGTGTAAGATAAGAATCCAATTTTATACTTTTGCTTGTGGATATCCGGTTTTCTCAACACCATTTGTTGAAAAGACTATCTTTTCCCCATTGTGTATTCTTGACATCCTTGTTGAAGATTAGTTGACCAAATACATGTGGATTTATTTCTGAGCTCTCTATTCTGTTTCATTGGTCTAAATGTCTCTCTTTATGCCAGTACTATTCTGCTTTAATTACTATAACTTTACAAACTAATAGTGCCTCTTACTCTCCCCTTCTATTTCCTGAGGAGTCAGAGTACATCTTGGACCTGAACAGCATGGCTTGTCATTTTAATTTAGTCAATATTCTTTTGAGATGGAGTGAGGATATCCCAGATTGTGATAAAGTCCTTTATTATCCCTATTTTTGAGCAGAAAATATAATACCTTGAATGTCATAAAGATAAACTCATGTATAACATCATAAATTCATTCATCAATTTTATTCAACAAATATTTAATGAGCACCTAATTTATGCCAAGCCGTCTGTTATTCCTTGAAGATCTGAGGATGATTAAGATATATTACTGGTCCTACAAAGTCCACAAATTGGAAGAGACAGAACTTAGTTAAATGTAATACAATGTAGTGGAGTCGTAGACAAGATTTAATAGGACCAGACAGAAAAGAGAACTTCAGCCTCCTTAGAGTAGGTAGGAAATTTTCAGAGGGGAACTAAAATTTAGCCTGGCCCTTGAAGGATGAATAACCATTTGCAAAGTGGAGAAAAGAAGATAATGCCATCCAGACGTCTGAACGTGAATGAATGCTAGGGAGGAACACAACAGGGGGAATGGTGTCAAAAGAATATTCTGCAACCAAGTGTCCAGAAGATTTTGTTAACTGTTCCAAGAGCCAGTTCTGCAGTAGCCAACATGAAGCCTTAACAAAGATATCTCCTAACATGGAAAATCTGTTCTTTCCACAGTTTTATTTTAGCAACTTCTAAAATTATGGTGCTAGTAATAAATATTGGAAACAAAATTCTTACTATGTGTCAAGCACTCTGCTAAGCACTTTCCATGCACTATTGAATGAATATTCCCAAGTCACCTGTAGGGTAAATATGATTATTCAATCAGCTTTTTCCAATGAAAGGCTGAGTTTGTTCCAACTTTCAACTTCTAACACTAAAAAAGAAGCACAGAATTTTTTTTGGATTTTGAGGGCTGTATATATTGCCCTTGGGAAGCTTATTCTTACACAGGAATTGAGTGATTCAAAGGATTCCACTTTTAATGAGGGGACCAGAGTAAGAGATGGCTCTGTAGCAGGTCCAGAAATTAGTATAAATTTCTCTATCACTTGAGCTTTACGACCTGGCAGATCCCATGGTGCTGAGGTCTCCACAGCAGATAACAATGGTGTTTAGAGCCTCTGACAAGCCCCATTAGGAAAGTTATGGTGCAGGCTCTTAGAATTCTGGAACAATGCCATCACCTCTGCAGCAGAGAAATATTCTCTGTTTGAAAACTTAGCTCCTAGGAGTAGAGACTAAGAGTATGGCCATGAAACACCAAATGCTTATGCTGTCTGACCTGCCCATTATGGTTTGGTAGTTGTTACATCGATAAAGTTGTAAGTGCAGGCAGGTGAGCAGTGATGCATTGTACAGTGGATGGTGTAAATGCAGAACCAGGCTGAAGCAGATCCAGAGGGTCTGAGAAAACTTCACTACAGAAGGCCAGACATCCATGCCGCTTACGTCAATTACACAAATGTCTCCTCTTGGTCTCACAGTGGTCTAATAGGGAGGGAGGGAGGTATCCTTATGATCAACTGACAGAAGGGGAAAAAACTTAGGTGCCTCATTATAGCCTCATCTTGGCTATAAATCTACAGAGGAGAAGCAGATGGACAGATCTACGATCATATATCCACTTTACTCGCAGGGGAGGGGAGACTGAGGTACGGATCCACACTGATGCCTGGGTAGTGGTTAATGGCCTAGACAATTGGTCAGGAGTTTGGTAGGCATGTGCTAGAAGGTTAGGAAAAAGGAAATCTGGGAAATATGTATGTGACTAGTTCAATAAGACTGGCTACAAAGTCGGTGAATCTTTATATCTCAAATTAATGTGCAGAGCTCATCTGACACACAGAAGGCAATAAACAGCCAAGTGAATGAAATAACTTCTCCTGTGGACGTCAGCCAGCCTCTCCCCTCAGTCACCCCAGTGCTTGTGCAATGAGCCCATGAACACCTTATCTATGGCAGCGCATAGGGGGTTTATGCATAAACTTAACAATATGAGTCTCCTCTATCTCAGATGACAGCCACTGTCACTGTTGGATGTCCAACATGCCAGCAGGCACCAACACAAATCCTCTATATGGTTTCATTCTTCAGGAAGATAAGTGGGCCACTAAATGAGAGGTTGATTACATCAAGCACCTTCTACCCTGAAGGACCAGTGATTTGTCCTTACTGGAATTGTTACAAACTCCAGATATTAGTTTTCCTTCTCTGACCACAGTGCCTCCTTCAACATTACCATCTCAGGACTTACAAAATGTCTGACCCATGCTATCCCACACAACTTTGCCACAGACCAGGCAGCCATTTAATATAAAGAGGCAACAATGTGCCCGTAGCCATAAGTTTCCCTGATCTAACTGTGTATCCCACCATCCAGAAGCCAGCGGTCTGAAAGAATCATTGCTCAAAAACTCAAAGGGACAGCTGAGACACCAACCTGGAAACAACACCTCATAGAGTTGAACACTGACTTCCAGGATTTGGTGTACAAAAATTAAATTAAGAGTCAGCAGACCAGCGTCTGCATGCCGCATCTGACCAAATGCCTATTATGTAAGTAAAGTTTTATTGAGACATGCCCAGTTTTTTACGTATTGTCTGTGGCTGCTTTCATACTAAAACGGCAGATATGAGTAGCTGCAACAGAGATGGCGTGGCCCACGAATTCTAAAATATTTACCATGTGGTCGCTTACAGAATAAGTTTGCCTACTCCAGTACTGAACCGATGACTGGTATATAGTTCTGTGTCCTCAACAGCTAGAATAAATGAGCACAGGAACCACAGATTGGAAAGTAGAGTTAGCCCCTGACTCCATCACTCCCAATGACCCACCTGTAGAATTTGTGCTTCCTACTCCCTCAATCTTAGGATCTATCTGGTTTAATGTCCTAGTTCCAAAGGAGAGAACTGAACAGGGAACTGTGACTACAGCATGGCCGCTTTGGGCTCCCCACACCAACAAGCCAGCAGGAAAAGAATAGAGATGTGGAACTGCTGAATGTAACTGACCCTGATTCCCAGGGTTCCCACACAATGGGGGAAGGAAAGAGTTTATTGAGATACCAGGTGTTCACTGTGGTATCCTTTGATACTCTTGTGTATTGTAAATGGTCAATTCGATGTCAAGCTCCAGGAATTAAGTGCTCAGATCCCTCTGGAGCGAAGATCTGGGTCACAAGGCAAGCAACCTAGAACAGCCAGTGTGCTGTCCAAAGGTAAGGAAAGTCTCAAATGAATGATAGGGAAAGAGAGGAGGAACATCAATGGTTTCCAGGATCAGCTATAGTACCAGGGACTCTAACTGAGGTTGTTAATTCCATTTAGATCTTCGGCCGTTTGCAATTGGTCACCACGTTGACGAAGTGGAGGAAATGAGTTCATCTTTTCTAGTATCACAGTATGAGATCCAGGTGTTCCAAGATAGTGAGTGTACATTCTCTGTTATGCCTACCCCTGTACATCCAACAACCAGGGCCAACCCAATTGGACCCATGGATGATCTGACTGTTTCTGCCAATTCTGATTTCAGACGCAAGACCTCACCATGAGACATGAGTCTGGCTTTCTCAGGGGCCACCTGGAGATGTAGGGCAGCGCCACCTGGAAGTGCAGATGAGCTAATATAATACCCTATAGGGCAAATGTGGTAAGAAGAAGATGGGGAGGAGCTGGGAGATACAAATTCCTCCCTCTTCCCTTGGCTGACCATTTCCAGGTGAAGTGCTGCCATTTAGCCTACTAAAGATGTCTTTTGTGCCAATCATGAGCTAGGTTTTCCTGTGAATCTGTGGCCAGTTCAGTAACGGACCTCCTTATATTTGCTTTCGCTCAGTCCATGTCTCACTTTCCCTTTATCCTCTAACTACCGTTGTATTGCACCTCCCAATAAAGCCTTAACATAGAATTCTTACTTCAGCTTTTGTTTTGTAGTGGAACAAAGCTAAGACAACCTGTTTAAACATTAATCTTGACTGAGGTTTAGCCAAAGAGACTAATCAGAGAGGTTATTCAAAGCTCTTCATCTCAAAGATGATCAAGATATTCTTCCTTTCAAACTACTGAGACCCTATTAAGCAGAACTAAATATGAGCTTTGAGATCAGACAGATCTAACTTCTAAATCTTGGTTCTGCCATCTACTTGGCCTGGCCAAGCCACCCATCCTCTCTGAACCTCAATATCTTTATCTGAAAAATGGAAACAATCATATCTGTTTAATAGGGCCATTTTTAAAAGGCAGTAAGGCAACACATATAGAACCAGTACATCACTTAGCACGTGATAGGTAGCCGATAAATATTAGCTTTCTAGTTTTGGGTCCTAACTCTCAGGTACCGTGAGAGCTGTGGATATCCTAAAACCAGACCTCTCTAGGTTCTTCTTTTTGTTTAAGTTCTAGACAGAGAAGCCATATATCAGAAGGGACCAGTGGTGGCTGCCAGTAACAATACATTTTCAGAACAGCATCCACATGGCAAGGGACTGACATTTCTGGCACCCAGGTGGCCCATTTCCTCCCAGATGCCTGTCACATCTGAGAGACCTTATGTCATTCTTCACAACTGTCTTGCCAGGGAACGTCTTCCACGTGTGGCTTCTACCTCTACTCTCCCTTTGGCAGAAGACAAATGAGAAAATATAATTCATAACCATTTTCACACAGTACAGAAAAAGCAGCTTGGTATTTAATTTGGCAATCCAGCCCAATGAACTTCTCCTGAATCTTAGGATCAAGTTCTGTGCATAAATTGTCATTTCCAACCTTCTGTGTGGGATATTCTTTCCCATTGGATCCAGGAATATATCTACATAAGTATGAATATTAACATGCAAATGCATGGAAATGAAACCCAAATGGGACTAAACATAGGGTTGTAAAAGAAAATTAACTTGTATATGTGAGCATATAAATGCTCTGTTTGAAAAAGGCATTTAGTTATTGTTCTCTACATTCCTGAGATCTACTCAGGAGGAAATTGCCTAAAAGAGAGATCTTAATTAAACACAGGGAAGAGCTGCTTGATTTTCTCAGAGGAGGGAGGTTAAACAAAAATCTAGAATGGGCTACCGAAGCAAAGCATAGCATCTCTGTTCAATTGATTTTAACCAGAACACAGAAAATATTTAGACATTGTCTGCCTAGAAGCATGAAGAAAGAAAAGATAGCTTTGATTCACAAGATGTCAATGCAGGAAGAGATCTGAACACTTATGCATTCCAAGTCCTTCCACTACCCTATTTTATATGTAAGGAAACTATGGCCCACGGAGTTAAGTGGCCTTTACCCCTCAGGACATGTGCTATCCCCATGCTAATGGAAGGTTCTGGAAAAAGACATCTGGGAAAAAGTAATGAGAGAGATGTGAATGGGAAGAAAGGGGGAGTGAGAATTCTATGGGGCAGAGAGGTCTTTTGATGATTTCACCTCACACTGTCCTTATCAGAGTGATCACCAGTATTCACTCCAGTCTGGGGCTATTTCTTGCCAATCTGGGGCAATATTCCCAGTTTGAACCTACGTCCCACAGCTCACCTCATTTGGCCAATGCTTCTGTTGTGTCACACCTAGACCTGCTGTCATCCAATGAGGGGAGATCAGAGAAATATTCAGAGTGGACTTGTGCGAAGATACACCTTACCTCCCCTTCTAGATGGGAAGTCATTTCTGGAGAGACAGTAAGGAGCTGTGTCTTATTCATACAAGTAGGCCCCTCAGACACTTAGTATAGAGCTTTTTCAGTGGACTCTTAAACTAATGCCCCACACATCCCACAACTAACTCACTCAGCCTTTACTGACCTTTCCTATATGACTACCAGCCAGGCAGAGCCAGCATCTTCCAGCTGTAAACTAGTCAGCGTGACTTATGAAACTTTCTGCCACCATGGTGCTGGGGTCATCCAGTCCTGCCCATCCACGCAAGCAGAGACATTTTGTTTCCAAACTCCTTTGTTTGTCATTTGTCCCTTTGCCTACCAAGCTAAGCTTTTCCAGTGCCATCCTATCTCCATAGTCTTCCCATTTAAGAAGCATAGCAAGGCTGAACTCATTTGAAGCCCAGACAGAGTCTGCCTTTTCTCTCTAGGATAAAAATCCAATCACTTAAAAGAGTAGAACAAAGGATAGAGGAAGAGAGTGAGTGGGGATGTGAAAAACACAACCAAAGTCTGTAACACTGAATGTGCTTGACAAAGAAGCCCTTGTCCAGCCCTTGTGTGTGTTAAAGAGAAAATGCTCCAGCTTAAGTTTTCTGGATGGACACAGAAGGGTGAGAATAGTTTGTTAAGAAGACACTAGGGGGGAGGAGGGAGGCAAGGCAGGCAGAGTCTTGACATCCACAGAATGGGGAGCTGTTTGGGGAGTTCAACAGGAAGTCCTAATAGAACGTGCCTGGGACATGTCCTTCAAATGTCTTCTCAGAACAGTGGTTTTTGAGCAAGACAGCCAAAGAGAGATGGTTGAGTATCTAGAGGATTCGGAATCCCCCCTCTTTCCTTCATTTACAAGGGACCAGGAAAAGAGAGCCCCTTTGCCAGACCCAGCCCAAGGAAACAGGTCCTGCCTGGTCTGTTTACTTTCCATGAGAACTCAAGAGGGAGGAAGAGCAGGGCCAGCCCAGTGGGGTAGTGGTTAAGCTCACGTGCTCCACTTCAGTGGCCTGGGGTTTGCTGATTCGGATCCCTGGCATGGACCTACACATCACTCATCAAGCCATGCTGTGGCAAACATCCCACATATAAAATAGAGGAAGATGGGCACAGATGTCAGCTCAGGGCCAAGCTTCCTGAGCAAAAAGAGGAAGATTGGCAGTAGATGTTAGCTCAGCTCTAATCTCCCTCAAAAAAAGGGGAAAAAAAAAGAAGGAAGAAGAGCAAGAAAGAGAAACACATGGGCTCCTGCCCTTTTGACAAGGGAGCCCTGCTCCCTGGCCCAAGGTCACCCACTGTTTGTCTTGGGTTCTGACCAATCCAATTCTTCCTCCTCCTTACCAAGTATGGTTGCCAAGAAGTGGGTGGGTAGAAGCCAGCCTGGCAGGAGCAGATGGCTGAAAGCCCACCTCCCCCAGCCTTGGCATCCATAGGCAAGCACATAAGACAATTTTGAACATGAAAATAATAAAAAAATAATAGAAATAATAGCCAGCATTTATTGAAACAACACTGAAGCATGCATTGAAGAGTACCTAGCATAGAATACCTAGGTTACATATATTATCTAGTTTAATCCTCACAAAAACTACATGAGGTCTGCATTATTAATATCATCTCTGTATTACAGATCAAGAAACTGAGACAGAGGCAGGCTTTATGATCTGTGATCCAGAGAAGTACGGAATGTTCTGGAAGGTCATGAAGGTGTGTACATGTGTGTATGTGTGTGCAGAGGGCCATGTGACCCATTTTGAAAGGAATGCAGAAATGTAATTAAAATAGTGAGCTTGGAGTCATCCTTGACTCCTCCCTTTCTTTCATTCCCCACTTGCAATCTATGAGAAAATGTTCTCAGTTCTACATTGAAGATGTTTCCAGATTCTGACCACACCTCACTACTTTCCCTGGTACTGCTCTGACCCAAGTAACCCTCACCTCTTGTCCAAATCAGCAGTAGCCTCCTACTTAGTCTCTCTGCTTCCACTATTGCCCCTCTTCAGCCTGCCCTCAATGCATTAGGCAGAGGAAGCCTGGTAAAATGTAAGTCAGTCCACATCACTCTTCTGCTGAGAACAGTTTCTGGTCTTAAAAGGGCCAAAAGTTCTACACAACCTGAACTCCAGTTTCTTGTCTGACTTCATTTTCTACTTTTCTGTCATTTCCTTTGCCACATTCCAGATGCACTGGTCTCCTCCTTGTCCCTGGAACAGGCCAGACACCCTCCTTTCTCAGAGCCTTCTATGGCCTGCCCCCCCTCCCTGGAATTCTCCCACAAATATCCATAAATCTTGATATGTTCTGGTCTCTTCTCAAAAGTCATCTATCAGTGAGGCTCTCTCTGGACACTTTGTTTAAAATTGCCCGTCTAATTTTAGTCCTTAGCACCAATTACTAACACTATTTACCATACTTTGTCATTTCTAAGATGATATTTTTTATGTTTTAATATCCTTGAAATCAAGATGTATCTTAGAATTGATGGTGAGTCTTGGTTTGGGTTCCCCTGAGGAACAGGGCTGCGTTTGAGGCACTAAACACCAATTCCCCTTCCCCCGATGCCATTAACTCCCCTACTTCGGAGTTACGTCTGTGGTCTTGGCTGAACAGCCTTTCATGGCATCCAAGACGCCAAGGAGACAAGAAATCACCATGGGGAATAAGGGAAGTGGGCCTCTGACAAACACAGGTGTGACCCAGCCCAGCTGCACTGCATCAGGCGGCAGGAAGGATCACAACTGTCGACTACAGCACATCTTAATTTCTTTGTCATCTCATTTCTTTCTTAGTGGCCCATAAAATAATTGTGCACATTACAATCAATAATATTTCTGACTTGATGAACGTTGGTAATGTCCTTACTTATTGTGTGTCTGTTCCTAGAAGCCAATTTCCATGACGTCACCTAGTGCTCCATGATGAGTAATAGAAGGATGAGCTGCCCTTTCTGGATATGCCAGGCATATAGTAGGATTTAGTACATTGTTGGTGAATGAATGAAGCAACTGAGTAAATAAATCCTATATGCAAATGCAAGTAAACGAGCTGTCATGGGATCCTCTCATGAAACTCCAAACACAGGCAAGTTTAAAATCATTTAGCAGTTACTCTGCAACCAGAGGTGGTCTCCTTGACATGGTTAGTGACACTGGTCTTCCAGAAAGATCCAACACCCTTTACCCTATAGCTGGCAGAGAAGGAGTTTTGGATATGGACAAAGCCAAGGGTGTTACTAGGATACCAAGCTGGGGAGTAGGGATGGCTGGCTGGGTGTTGGAGGGACAGGAGGCGGAACTTTTGAGTGAGGATCGGGAGTCAGGTGAAGAGTCCCACCTGTGAGGTATGGTCTTCCCTCTGGAAAGTCTTTTGCTTCCTTAGAATGTATTTTCTTCTCTTTTCCCACATTAGCAGCTGCTGCAGTATAAGGGGACAGGAGGAGAAGGAGCCTCACTCACTTGTGAGATGCCTTGCAGGGAACAGCCCCAGGGGCAGCAAGAAACCCTTGGACGTGCCTCTGTGGTCTAAGGGAGAAATGATCCCTTTCCTTCTTGAACTGGGGTGGGCCACATGCAACTCAACAGGTGTTCCTTTGGACCCAATCCAGCTCCACAGCACCAGAACTCCCCACAGGGAATATACACCAAAGCCAATTACAAGTGGTGATGTTTTCACAGGGTCCCATTCACCTGATTCTCATGTGACACTTAACATCAGTTGGCAACTGCAGGGGGAGGCGGCAGTTGGACATGGTTTGAGTATATTTCTTTCACATTCCGAGCAAACTCTATGAACTCAATATGCATAAAGGGATAGTTCTGTGAATGTGTTTCTGAAGGGCTCTCATCGTCTAGGTTTCTGTATCTCCAGAATCTCTTATGGTGCCCCATAAATTATAGAAATTCAACAAAGTTGCAAGAAAGAGAGTAGAGGGAAAGCTTCATTATAATAAACCAACACTCACTGGTGTTTTGCCTTAAACTTTTCTTTTTGCTATTCTACTTGAAAAATTAATAAGCATAACGTGACTCTATTTAACAATGGGCAAATCACTTCCCCTTCTGGGTTTGCCACCTACGAAAAAGGGGCATAACCCATTTTTCCCCAACATCCTCCCTATCTCTATTGTTTAATGGATCCACGTGATTCCATTTGCTAGACTTCTGACCATTGCTTGTTCTCTCCAGAAATAAAATTCAGTGTACCTACACTCAGAGATCTTTTATAAACTTTAGTGTGAGGAGGATAAGTATTTTGGAGAAGGGAAAACTTTCCAAAAGTCCCCATTTTGCCCATGCTGACCATTTTTGCTCCTCCAAAATTTTTTATGTTTTCAAAATATCCAAATGAAACACTGGAATTTTCTTTAATCTTTTAGCTCTTTGGCCTATTCTGTAACTACAAACAGTTTTATGAGATTCAACATACTGATTGGTGGCATCTATAAAGCAAAGAGAAGGTAGATGAACTGGCTTCTGGCAGCCTCACTCTTGCTTTTCTTTTGTCTAGGCTTTCTCGGTTTCCTCTTCTGCTGCTGGAGTCTCTCCTACAGCTCCCCTGAGCCCACAGCATAAAACCACAACTCTTTAACTTGCATTAAAGGCCCTTTGCCCTATGGCTTCAACTTAACCTTAATAGCCTCACCTCACATTATGGCCCTTCACTTACTCAATGCTCCAGCCAAACTCCCTTTCGGAAAACATACACAAAAACAATGATTAATTCTGCAACTGACTGGATACGAGAGGTTAAGGGGATAGGAGAATAAAAATCAACTGCTAAAGATGAAGTTAAATGAAGTATGTAATCACTATCAGTGCAATATTTCTCATGGACAGGAGAGTAAAACTGAGGGAACAACATATCACCCCTCCAAGTGTGATAGGAGATGTGAGGTTCATTAATTAAGTAGTTACCTTGTTTGGAACATGTTGAAATAACAGTGTTAAGGCCACACAACTTGTTAGGCAGCACATCTAGAATACCAACCCAGAAATAATTCCAATGGCCTTGCTCTTTTCCCTGCTTGACATATTGTCCAGAAATAGGAATTCCAACTGGGTCTACATGACACAGATTTAGCAGCAGTTGATCAAATATGGAGACTTAAAGTGCCACCTTAGTGTCTGAAAAGTTAACACCACTGTTCATTCCCTCACTAGCATTTCTCAGGGTCAGTTATATTTTTCCCATTTGACAGATGAACAAATCAAGATAAGCCTAGAAGGATCATTGATTTGCTCCCATCAGTAGATCATTTTTGTTTGTTGGGTTTTGCCTTTGGTATGACACAACAGCTGTAACCTAATGATTCTATATGTACCCACTAGTAATGTTTTTTGTCTACAGGTAATAGGAAATCCAACGTAGAGTGGCTCTGAGCAATAAAGAAGACGTTAAATTATCTCTTGGAACCAGAAGATCAGAGCTTTTGTTCTGCGGCTTAACCTGGTTAGCAGACTCAGACTCTCTCTAATCTTCCTGGTCAGCTATCCTCAGGGCCTTGACCTTTTCTTCTTCTTTGTTTATTGCCTGAGGGTCGCAGAAAATCTTCCACAACTCCGGACATCATGTCCTTTCAATGATATTCCTCTCACGAAAAAGGGAGGAGATGCTAAATGCCTTCTCACTTAAGGTTCTGTCCTTTTACTTGCAAATGAAGCCCCTCCCCTCGCAGACTTACTCTTATGTCTCCTTGGGCAGAATTGGGTTGTATCGTTGTCCAAACACTGGCAAAGAATATGAGATTTCCATAGCAGCTTTAGATCAATGAACATTGATTCTCTAGGGGCTAGGGTGGGACTTCCTTTCCTAAAAATAATCACACAGATGCTGCTGGTCAGGCTGAGACCAGAACTTGGGTCTCCTAAGTCCTCCCAATAATAACTATTGCATCAGCTCTCATAGTCTAAGCCTGGCCATAAAGAACTACGAGCAAATCAACAGGCCAACTGTGAAGGCAGCTTTCATTATTCACTCAGGTATTTTTTGAGGCCTCTGTTTTAATGTACAAATAGAAATGCAATGTTAGTCCCAATATGTTTTCCAAAACCAAACACTATCAATAGATCCTCTCTGCAGATGAATAGGAAAGCAATGATTTGCGACCTGACTCTTGGCCTAAATACCACTTCACAGAGGTTTGACTCCATCGTGAGATTTTCAGGTTCTTTCACCATCCAACCCCAGCCCAGCCAGGCCCAACAGCAAGCTGCTCTTTTCAAATGGATCCAAGCTGAGTATCAACATAGGGACAGCTGAAGTGTAGTGAAGAGCCTGGATCTGGAGCCAAGACTGGGTAACACCATGCTTTGCCACTTACAAACTCTAAACAGCAGTTGTTCTGCATAAAGATGGGGAGCTTCTTCAGGGAAAAGACTGTCCCATGATCACCTGTAGCTTCATTCTATACCAAATGCCTAGCACACTGTTTGGGCTCAATAAATCCATTCATTCATTCATTCATTCATTTATTCATTCATTTTTCAGTGCCAGGTCTTACCTAAGTAGTGAAGATACAATAGTGAATAAAACAGATATACCTCATGTCCTCAGATCATAAAGTCTAGCTAGTGATACAGACTAAGAAATAAGAAGTTATAATAGAGCACTATAGGTGTCTCTGTAAGGGGAGGGGGCCTTACAGGATCACATAGGAGGGACAGTGGTCAGAAGTCCAAAAAATTCTCATTTATGAGGGGATGTGTAAGCTGGGCTCAGAAGCATGAGTCAAAATTAGCCAGGTGAAGAAGGAGGGGAGGGAAAGAGCCTCCCAGGGGATAGAACAAACACTTGAGAGCACAAAAGAACTTGATACCTGTGAAGAAATAAAAGTAATTCAAAATGACTGGAGTATAAAGTACACATGCATTCGGGGTTGGGAATATGGAAGGGGTGCTGGTGTTAGAAATACTGAGAACAGCAAGATACGGGGCTAGAAAAACAGACAAAAACCAGTTCATAAGGGTCTTTAGAAGCCCTGCAAAAATGTTTGCTCAATATCCCAAGTGCAAGGAAGGACTCTAAGCAGAGGAATAAAATGACAATATTTGCATTTTTAAAAAATATCAATTTGGTTGCTGTGTAAAGAATGGATTAGAGGAGGCCAACACTGGTGATATGAAGATTAATTAAAAGCTATTAAAGTAGTCCAGGCTAGAAATGATGGAATAAAACTATAATATGGAAATGATATTACCTGACCCATCTATTCCACTGGCATGTTTATTCATTCATTTTCTCATGCACTGACTACCTCATTCATTCAACCATCCTTACTGTGTCCCTACTCATTGTACCTGGTTCCATTCTCCAGTGATGACTAGGCTCCCATCTCTGCCATCAAGGATTACAGTTTTGTGGAGGAGATGGATGGGCAAACCGACCATTAAGTTGGTATGGTAAATGTTAAAAGGATAGACTGGTACTATGAGTATTTTGTTTGCTGTTTCATTTGTTTTTGCTTATCCAGCTTGCCCTTCCCAATTTTCCTGATAATAGAAGCTCTCTTTCTTGAGGGAAATCCATTCTGTGTGGCTTGGGTGAAGATAAGCAAGCAAATCTGTTCCCCTGACTGCAAATGTTATTTCAATTTGGGCATATAAATCTACCAGGGGCAACTGAGGCCCCACCATGAGATTTAGCATATATGCACTGAAAGAGAGAAAGAAGGTCTCTCTCCTCTAGGACTGAGATTTGTAAAGACAAGGAAGACTCAGCCTTGCCAACTTGCCTCCACACTCAAAGATCTGCTGAGATTGAAGCTGGGGTAAGCAAAGCTGAAGTGGAGACAAAGAGAAAGTCCAGCAATGCCCTAATTATAACACTTAAACTTTAAAATAATCTCCATCATCTCCTTATCCTAGTTATGTAAGCCAACAATTTCCCTCTTCTGAATATGCAAGTTTGAGTTGAGTTTCTGTCACTTACATCCAGAAGGATCCTAACATAAATAGATTCATGAGAATGCAGAAGAAGCCAGCCAGCCCTGGTGGTCTAGTGGTTAAGATCCAGGACTCTCGCCACCATGTTCCAGGTTCGTTTCCCAAGCAAGGGAGCTATACGACTCATCTGTCATTGTCACTGTGACAGCTGCATGTGGCTTTGATGCTCAAAGCTATGCCACCAGTATATCAAATACCAGCAGAGTCACCCCTGGTGGACAGATCTCAGTGGACTTCCAGACTAAGATAGACTAGGAAGAAGGCTCTGGCCACACACTTCTGAAAAAACTGGCCATGAAAACCCTGTGAAGGGTAGTGGAGCATTGTCTGACATAGCACTAGAAGGTGAGAGGATGGCACAGCAAAAGAGCAGGGCTCTGCTCTGCTGTCCACAGTGCAGCTAGGAGTCAGGAATCAACTCGACGGCACTAACAACAACAATACAGAGGGGAACATAAAGGTACTTGTAGAAAAATAACTACTTTCCCAGAACTTGATCTTGAGCTGAATTACGAGAGTAATAAGAGTGTATCAACCTGGTGTAAGTTTTAGAAGAAGGCGCTGGAGGCAAGGAAAAATGGAGTGAACAAAACTTGAAGGCGTGAATGACGAATGAATCTCCAGGGAAGCCCAAGTATTTTCATATTTTAGAACACTTGAGTGTCTATGGCAAGTGCATATGTGTAGTAGGTCGGTGGGGAAGGGAGCCTGGAGCCTGAGGGAAGGTCCAGAGATGCCTCCTTCTTCTCTCACCTACATGTCTCCAAAACCTCACATATGCTGAGGATGGGTTTTCTCTAAGCTGTTCTTGCTTGATGTGCACTTTAGGATCATCTGGGTTTGTGGCCTTCTCACCCTTACATCTGCAAGCTATTTTTACAAGGCCAAGCTTTATTCACGGCATCCCCTAGATTTTCAGTTTTCCGTACTCTCCCTGTTCTCTGAAGTCCTTTAGGACTTAACACACACACAGAGGAAAGAAAACTGCCTTGGAGAAGCCTCTCTTGATTTTTCCTGCCAGAATTTGTGCCTCTTCTCCGGAGCTCCCACATGCTTGGCATGTGCCACTTTTAAGCATTTGTTTCATTCTGCTTCTTATGAAACTAATTTTGGTATGCTCCAGCATTGTGAGCTTTTTGAGAGCAGAGACCTCAATTTATTCATCTTTGAGGAGCCCAGCACAGTGTCTGGCCACAAGATTGGTGAAGTAAGTGCTTTCAAAGATTGTATAAATATGGACAATAAAATTTTAATCAGCTCAAAGAGTTTTGCTTTGAGCTCAATAGCAACACCAACAATGAAAATCTAAAGCCGAAGAACATATTTGAACCTTCTGGGTTGGGAGGTAGTTACAAATCTTTAACTTCCAAAGCTTCCATTAAATAAGAGAAAAGTATGAGACGGTTTTGCTTGTAGTATTTCAGCTTGACAGTTTCTGGGCTCAGTTGTAGTCAATGAAGGAATTCAATAATGGAAAAAGCCCACCCATAAGACCTTTTTGAGCAAGAAGAAGAGAAGTGGAGAAGTCTGACTACCTCACTTCTGTGCTTCTGGGATGGTTTTTAAAGTACCAAATAGTCAAGTTAAAAGGGAATGCAACGCAGTCACTTTGCTCCAGTTTTGTAAATAATACATCCGGATCCTTGCCATCATAAAGACCATCATATGAAAGCTCAAGTGATTTTTCTTCTTTCATACAGATGTTGTAGTGTCAAGCAGACTCAACGTACAGAAGATCTTTCTGCCAATATGGCTGCCCACTGACCATTCAGAAGGAAGAAAACATGAAATGGATTTCTTGGGTATAAAGGAGTCTGAAAACATGTCTTTAAGGCTGCAAGACGTTGCTTATGTTGCAAAGGTAACTTTAAAATAATTATTCAAGTGTACTTAGCATAGGAGAACAAATACACACAAATGCATGTGCATATGTGTGTGTGCGTATATATATATATATATATATATATATTTGCACTTTTTGTGGCTATAAGCTGAAGGCACACTGTCACAAGGAAAGACTTCTTTGGAAAACGTCCTGAAGACCAGGAATGGGGCACAGCCTCACAGATACAGAAGAAAAATACTCTCAGCCTATTCAGAGATGATCAACCATGAGTGACAGCTTGACATTGATTAAATTAGCAGGAGAATAACAATATATTAATTTACAGTAAAGGTTTCATTTTAACAACCAGAATCCTTATGTTTCTTACCCAAGACATTCTCAAGATCCAGTGAAGCCACACTAGCGATCAGAATGTTGATGGGTATCTCAGTTAGGCCTCTCAGTTGCAAATGGCAGAAATCCTGATCCAAAATGGCTTAAGCAACTATCTCATGTAAGTGATTATTTCAAAAGATTATTTTCAGACATGACTTGATCAGGGACAGGACCTGCTCACTTTCTGTTCATCTCTCAGCTCTGCCTCCCTCCATGGTGGTTCCTTCCTCAGATAAGAACTCCCCATTAGACTCAAGAAGCAGATCCGAAGAAGCAGCCTCAGATCCTGCATCCTCTCAAATTAAATACTGCAAATAAATAGTGAGTTCCTTTTCCAGAAGTCTATCTAAATTTTTTTTGCCTCTGATTGTATCATGTGTTCATCCTCGAGCCTGGCAAAGTGCCCAGGGAAAAGTAACGCCCAGGGTTTTGGTCCCAAGCGCTGGGGAGTTGAGCCCCACCCACACCACTAGAATAAGAATAGTAACTGTCACTGGAACCAAGGATGCTGGGTGACCAAAATGAATAAATGCCAAGGTTACTGTGACAGAGCATGGAATTAGAATAAGGAGAGGCACACAGTCCTGGACACCTGTCTGCAATGCTGACTGACCGCCCCACCTGCTGACAGGCTCATTCTGTGTATAGATGAATATCATGAACTAGCCACAAACAAATCACTGTTCTTGGTGATGTCAGAGACATTCAACTCCATTTAACTCTAGAAAGATCTTAGAGGATCTACTGACTAGGCTGCCCCCACCTAAAAATATGTAACATTGACGTTAGGCATTTTGAAAATAAACACTGGGGGAAAAGTAAATCCTTCTTTTATTAAATTAATATTTTTTAAATACATGCCATGTTTTTGTTTATTTTCTTTTAAGATTGGCGCTTGAGCTAACAACTGTTGCCAATCTTTTTTTTTTTTTTCTGCTTTATCTCCCCAAAGCCCCCCGGTACATAGTTGTATATCTTAGTTGCAGGTCCTTCTAGTTGTGGCATGTGGGATGCCATCTCAACTTTGCCTGATGAGCAGTGCCATGTCGCACCCAGGATCCGAACGGGCGAAACCCTGGACTGCCACAGTGGAGCACGAGAACTTAACCACTCGGCCACGGGACTGGCCTAAATACATGCCATGTTGCAGTCACTGACAATACAGAAATGAATAAGAAAACTGCTACCTTCAAGTTGTGCATAATTTAGAACAGGAACAGGCAAGAGAAGCAATTATAATTTGTTGTAAGGACAGCTAGATCAAATGGAGGGAGACTCCATTCTTCTCTCTTCCCATCTTTGCCTTACCTTTCCCGAACCTAAATTTCTCATTCTTCTCCATTCAAAAACAGAGCATTTCACATCTATCAATGGCCATAAGTAGATACTGGAGGAAGGAGGGGAAGGAACTGTGGAGGAGCCTAGGGTATGTGCCTAGGTCCCAGCCCACCCAGCCAGAAGGCTCTGCTACATATTAATAGCATATCAGCCACCCTGTAGTACCCACTCATTAGTTTTGTTATGCCTGTGAAAAGTTTAATTTCTTGTCCTTATGAAGTTTTGATTTTAACACACGAGAAAACCCAATTCCTCAAAACAGGAAAGAAAAATGTCACTTCAAAGGCAAAAATCATTTTAACGAATTGCTATGGAGTAGAACAATTAAACAATAGTACAGAGATTTAGAGCAAAAAACATACTGAGACACGTGCACACACATGCGTTTATCCATTACAAAGTATATAATTTGGGACACACTATGTGCAGGTGCTGTGTGGCACAGAGATGAGCAATGCAAGGTTTAGTTGACAAGTAGCACATGTACAAATGAGGACTGCAAACTCAGGACTACTTTTTATCAACGTGGTAAGTACTGCAATAGGGTGTGTATAAGTTACCCAAGAGTTCAGGGGGAAGACAACAGCTTTTGGGGTGTTAGGGAAAGGAGAGGGAGAGATTTTCAGAGGACAAGATGTCTGACTTGGGTTTCCAAGGATCATCACAAGTTTCACTCAGAGAAGTGAGAGGCGGAATACACGGGTACACTTGGGAGAAACGGGATGATGCCGTCTCTGGAATGGTGAGAGGCTCATGTGTCTAATCTCAATTTGTAAAATGCAAGAGAAAAGGACAGAGAATTATGTTCCCAAATGCCTGGGGTCTTATTAAGGGCTGAGCCAGCCAGTCAGTGCCTGGTAACAATCTACGGGGGCAGTAATATCACTGGAAATGTAAGTTAGAGAAAACGTTGTCGAAATGCTGTGGGAAGAAGTATTTTGATGAGCCACTTCGGGGACCAATGGAGAGTGAACACTCCCCAGAGAGCTTGAAATCCCAGGTGGCTGCTAACTGGTCCTCTCAGGAGAATAGAATGGAGTCCCTTCAGACCTTGTCCTGCAGAGTGAGAGAGGGAGCTGGGTTCGGCTGAACTGTCGGTGGCCATGCTGAAGAACCTGAGTGATGCACTGGTAGGTGGACTCCTTCTCCACCTTTCTTTTATGCAAGAGGCAGCCTTTTCCTGATGCTGCTTAATAATTCCTATTAAGCAACTCTATTGCTTAATGATTGTTAAGCACGTATTCAATAGATATCAGTTTGGAGTGGTACCAAGTTACCACTCTGTGCAGAGGTGGCCCTGTCTCAGTCTAGTCTGGTGACAGCCCTTTCCATGTAAGAGGAACGCTCGGTGCTTTGGCCTCACTGGCTGATTCATCCTCATGAATTGAGGTAATTGCTAGAAGGTGCTTGTAATAGACTGGTTTTCTGAAATGAGGAAACTGAGGTCCAGTAATGGGCAGTGACTTTACCAGGGTCATAAAGCCAGAAGCATCAGATCTAACACTTGAATTCTTTTCTTTTTCTCTTGTGGTGAAGAAGATTGGCCCTGAGCTAACAGCTGTTGCCAATCTTCCTCTTTTTTTTTTCTCCCCAAAGCCCCAGTTCATAGTTGTATATCCTAGTTGTAGGTCCTTGTAGTTCTTCTATGTGGGATGCCACCACAATGGCTTGATGAGCAGTGCTTGGTCCATGCCCAGGAATGGAACTGGCGAACCCCCAGACACTGAAGTAGAATGCACAAACTTAACCACTATGCCACTGGGCCAACCACCACTTGAACTCTTTATTGCCAATTCAGTCAAGGAATCTGTTCACGTCCCTCACCCAGGACTCTCAACCCATGCCACCTTTCCCTGCCTCATTCTTCCTCCACCAAAAGGCACTAATTATCTTGAACTTTCCTTCTTTGTCAAGCACCTGTGAGTATTCTACAGGGCATCAGGGTGGACAGTCTCCAAGTTCCAGTCCTAAAAATTAGCCATGAGACTGCCCAAAACCTGAATTTATTAAAGTGAGTAGAAACTAACCCTAGTGTTCCCCGACCTGGCTGTCTTTCCTCTGGGCTTCACAGTGCTGCCGCTGGTCGTGGTGATTAATGAGTTAATAATGAAGATGAAGGTTTTCAGGTGCCTAAGCAGAGGGTAGCTGTCCACCAAAATGGATTAGCCTCATCCAGCAGGTGTGGCCCTAAAGGGAACGCTGCTTTATGCTCCTCTGGGGACCTTGTTTAGTACCAACCACCTTGTCATAAGGATATATTAAAAGGAAGGCAATTTTGGCTGCCTGCTCAGAAATGCTGACCACTCTCAGAAATGCTGACTGCTCTGGCTGCTCTGTGATTTCAAATTTGCAAAGCAGGTCCTGCCCCAGAGGAGGAAAAGCAAGAGGAGAGGGAAGCCTGGCTTCTCCACCTCTTCTAGAGCTAATTTGACGTGTGATCTTGGAGAAGTCACTTCCGTCTGACACTCAGTTTCCTCATGTATAAAATAAGACCGTAGGACTAGGTGATCCCCAACACCCTTTCTAGAAAAGATGATCTCTGATCCCACTATTTAAGCCACTGAGTACTGTCACCCCTTGATATTCGCGGGGGATTGGTTCCAGGACCCACCACTTCCCCACAGGTACCAGAATCCACAGATGCTCAAGTCCCTTAGGTAGCTCTCCATATTCATGGGTTTCTCATTTGCAGATTCAGTCAACACAATCTGCAGCTGGTTGAATTTGTGGATGCAGAACCCACGGGTATGGAGGCCGACTGTGAGCTGTAAACAACTCAGGGTCACTCTCATGAGTATTTGCTGTTAAAATGGAGTCAAAGCCTTCAGTTAAAGGTTAAGTTTCCCAGTTTGACACAACATGAGAGTCATCTGAATTCAAAGCATTAGAATCTCAGTCTTGGTGCCACCCCAGAGGGAAAGGATCATAATCTTCAGGGAAGGAACCTAAAACCAGTGTTTTTAACAAACATTGTAGGTGATTGTCACGATCACACAAGTTGATAGACACTGGGACAGTCGACTGTAGCCTTGATGGTGCACATGAAGAATCTGCAGAGGTCCCAAAGGCCACGGTTCTCAAGCCTGGGCATGTGGGAAGCATTGGGAACTCTGCTGCCTTGGTGCCATCTCTAGAAATTGGGACTTAATTGGCCTGGGTTGCAGCCTAGACTTTGGGAGTTCTGAAAACTTCCCAAGAGATCCTTGTATGCAGCCGGGGTTGAGAATCTCTGCCCCAAACTCAAACTGTGTGTCATTCCTATACCCTCAAAGTTCCTCCTCCACTACCAGTGGGATAAGTGGAAGTCCAACTAGGTTCTGATGTTCACATGAGGACTACACGGGGCAATCAAGCTAGTGTTAGAGCCTCAGAAGACCAAATCTGGTTCCACCACACACCAACATGGGAGCAAGAGATGGGAGTCTCATCCTGCAAAATGGCGGCATCAATTGCTCCCCCCATGTTGCTAGGAAGACGAGATTCACACGATGTCTATTGATAACATAAGTGCTCAGTGAACCCTGGTTGGATTGAAGTCTGGGAGGGATCAGGAGGGCTTTTATGAGATGGCAGGAATCTCTCTCTTAGTCCTAAGATACTGGGCTCATGACTGCCCACAAGCATGTTTATCATTGTTTTCAATTTTTCAAAGTAGAAATAGTAGTAACTTTAGCTGCCATTTCTTTTTATGCTCCAACTATGTCCTCTGCATTGGATTAAGCCCAACAATTAGCCCCTCCAACCCACATACCATCCGCAGAAAGCAGGAGTCTGACCCCATGCATCCCAGGCAAGGAAATTCAAGGTCAGAGACTCGCAGGCTGCACAGCCAGCACAGAACAGAGCTCCAAATCCACACTGGCCCCATCCCCCACACCATACCAGCCCTGCAATTTCTTTGGTAGATTGCTTTATCTCTGAATAATAAAGTCTCTCCCTCTGCCCATCATCTAATTCCATATAATTTATGTGAGAGCTCTGTCACTGGAGTATTGTCTCTGTGGGAGAAAGCCCGTTTCAGCCTTTTGAAATGTCTAGAGCAGAGCTGGCTGGGTGCCTGCCTGTGGGAAGTGTTGTAGCCTTTAAGCGATCAGCATAAGTCTATTAAGGGAGGAGCGTCCATTTTGAGAGTGACTTGACATTTTTAAAATGTCTATTTGTCACCAACAATATTCTTTCAAACCTTTCAAAATCCCCTAAAACCAACAAAATAAGCCACAATGTGAATTGGCCCATCTTCCTTGTCACCGCCCAAGTAATGATATTTCAGCAATGAAAGGAGACACGTGTGCATGTGTGACATATGTATGTGTGCATGTGTGTGGCTTGAATCCCATGGATCGAGAAGGCCACAGGGACGAGGACCTGTAGACAAGACAGAAAACTCTTGAACAATGAAGTGGACACAGGACAGAATTAGAGAGACTTTATTTCACCCCCTCCTTTACTACAGAAAAGGGATGAAAAGAGCACAGATCTGAAGGCACAGTCAGCCCTGGAATCCCAGCTCACCTCCAGTAATTTATCAAACAGGCTAGGACTCAGAATCCTGATCGGTAAAAAGAGGAAATAGTTATGCATGGAATTGACCCACCCTGATCACTTGCAACTCTCAGCAAGTCACCTAATTTCACTGTGCCTCAGTTTCCCCATAGCATTGTGATGAGGATTAAATGAGCTGATAAATGTAAAACAAAATACATGGCATATAATAAGCATTGTTGTTACTCCAACCTCAAAAATATTATTGGTTTATTCCACCTTATTATCTTGGGGAAGAGATTAAAGACATATTTCCTTTAATATTCAAACTAGAAAATCTCTTGCCCCCATAACTATAGATCCACAGAACATCCAATCTTTCTCCTGGGGTTTCCCTCGCCCCCAAATTTTTGACACTACAAACATTGTTTATAAGTTCTATTAACCCACTCTGGTTGCAGATTTTGCTTTCTGCAACCATTCATGCTCTAAGTTTTCATTGCTCCAAAATTTCTTTTACAGGAAACATCAAAGTTTGCTCTAAGCTTGGACACAACTTTCTCCTTTAACTTCTGAGATATGCAAATATCTCACAATTGCATGGGGTATAGCAAACTTTACTCCATGCCAGAGGAATAAGAAACAATAGAGCAAAGACTGGGTTAGTTGCTCCCAAGATTGTTGATGCGCCTCACAAATTGTTGCCTCGATCTCAGAATTTCATTTCACAGCTGACAGCCTTCCTAGTGGAGGAGGCATCCAATCCTCACCTATGAGACATTCCCAGCCACTCCCTCCTTCGGAGACCAGATAGCCATTCTCATTGCACAGAAGAAAGGTCCCTTCTCGCTCCCTGTCCACTTCCAGTACATGCTGGCTTCTTTTTTGACCCACAATGGGAGAAACAGGAGCAGCCATTTCTTTAAGAAATATCCTGTTCTTCCTTCCACCCACAAGATGGAGTCTAATTGCCCAGGACAGACAGGGCAATTGCCGCTGTTGGCATTTCTTTCTTGCAGCCTGAGTTGTTTAATCTTAAGTAGCATTTGTTGAGAGCACCAAGAGTTCAGTATAAATCCACATTTAGGAGGAGTAATTCTTCACGGGCCCAGTCAGGAGAAAGATACACCCAACTTACATGGAAAAACCAAGCGCTCAGTTCAGCACAACAATAGGTGGTATGTCTTACCAGTACAGAACTAAAGGGATTCAGTAGGAATTTTCCCAGACATAATTAACGTTCCCCAACTGCAGGGAGAAAATGTTATCAGTGACCCCAAAATGTCCATATTCCAATGAAAGAAAACAATTAAAGGCCCTCTTCCTTGGGTGCCTCATCAACAGGGATGTGGTGAAGATAATATGAAATGTGCTTTCTGAATTTGAGAATGTGCAGCAAATTAGGGCACAGGGAGACCTCCAGATGAAGACATTGATCTTTCCAAATCAAGTTAGATCCTAGAGCAAGAACTCAACAAATTAGCACAACCGGAGGCACTTACAACTAGAATATACAACTATGTACTGGGAGACTTGGGGAGAAGAAAATAAAAAGGAAGATTGGCAACAATTGTTAGCTCAGGTGCCAATCTTTAAAAAAAAAAAAGACCTCAAGAAATTTACGAAACATCGATGTGTTCTTGCCCCAAGCTGATGACATCAACCATATTGGGAGCATGAAGATAGTTGCCCATCTTGCAAGCTGTTGTGAGGATTAAATGAAATAATAGATGTGAAATCTCAGTGTAAATGGCTGGTCTCTCTCTACCACCTTTCTTATCTCCACCGTGCCCAGAGCTGCACGTTATACATTGGAAAGTCTCAAGTTCTTTTGTACACTAAGCAATGAATATAAAGCTGAAGCCTGAGGAAGAGGTGAATGGCATCCTCTGTTACTCCAAGGTCAAAGGAAGTGAGGGCTCAAAGGGATCTCAAAGATTATGCCAACCAATCCTCTTGCTCTGTAAGGAGGAAACAGATAAATGGAGTGGCTAAGGAGCCTTCCCACAGCCTCACTGTGAGCCTCCTCATTCTCAGAGGGGAGGTCCCCCTCTAACACCACAGGGCCTCCTCTTCCTCTTCTCATAAGAAGCACACACAGCCTTCAGCTTTTAAGGCAGAGCATCAGTACAAAGTTCCAGCACCTAGTTCTCCACCTGCAGACACACGCCTATGCAAATACATTAAATTGCCATCTCCACTGAGTAGTTCCTCAGACACAAGGCTTGGGCCAGTGGGTGTAGAGAAGTGGGTGGGGGTGTACAAGAACTGAAGAGGAGTGGGAGACACATTTTACAATTTATCAAAGTTATGACCACTGGCACCTCATCTTGTACAATAAAAGTGCTGTTTGTATAGACTACAAACATGTATGTGTGGAAAAGGAAGAAAATGATAAAATAGCTCAGGTTTCTATAGCCAAGTTGATAGTGCAAACACGTATCAAAGCCTCACCTTGGGTCATTCCAAATGTCTTTTTATCAGCCCCTTCACACAGACTGCTTGGAATTGATAGAGAAAATTACCTAACCATGCAGATTGGTATCACTGTGAATTAATGATTCTGCATCCTGGAAGAGAGCAAAGAAACCTCTGAGTGTATCTCCAAGTGAGCATTAGTTGAGCATTAAGCCATTCTATCATTTCATTAGACTGGTCAGTGCTGGGCAGAGAAGTGACATTAGGGCCAGTGGATACAATGGCTGTGGGCCCATTGGGGCATCTTCACAATGTTAAATGGGTCTCATGGACAGAGGCAAATTGTGTGGGCCTCTGCAAACATCAAATGGTAGTGCTGGCAGAAACATAGAGGGCAGGGAAGGTAAACACATGAGTGTCAGTTTCAGTAATGACAAATCACTACCCCCTCCAGAGTATAAGGCGTTCCATGTAAATAAGTTCCCACCAAGTAGCTAGTTGGTCTCCTCGTGAGATGATGCCACAGCAAGAGCTCAGTGTTGGCTTCTGCAATTGACAGGTCAGATTTATAAGTACAGAACCTAGATAGGCCTTGGTGAAGGGGAGCCAGCTGTTGCACCTATGCCAAGCTATTCTAGGGTCATTTCTTAGGCACTGGGTGCTGGGCCACCTGAGCACAGAAGACAGAGCTGACATCCCAGAAGTCTTATCTGCTTGATGGTTGAGTGCTTCCTGTATGGTAGATGCAACCCGGTGGGCAAAGATCAGCAAATAGTGTGCCCACACCCACGGTTATATCAGCTGCCTCTTTCCTGAATGTCTTCATATCTAAAATTCCAATCATGCTCCTTTTAGGCCCCTCATCAACCAGCTAAACCATTCTCCCTAGCCAGAATTCTGCACCATCCTGTAGCTCACACCATGTTTTCTTCCACACCAATTTGACGTGCTGTGTGTAGGCTGGCCTTCTCGGAGGATTTTCCCTCACTACTCTCTTTCAGAGTTACTTTGGAATCATTTTCAATGTCCATTTTCAAATGACACTCCATATGGAGCCGACCCATCCATGAACCAGGCCAGAGTAGTTTTCTCCTGTGTCAACTGATCGTAGGGAACTACTCGTGAATGAATGCATAGGTGTGAGCTGAGGGGATGAGTGTTCCTACCAGAGAATAAGCGAATGGGATCAGGGCCACTCTTTGTGTAACTTAGCATTGCTGGCTCAGTCCGGATCCCCATTGTACTATTTCCATAGAATAGTGGATTGCTGATGTATTCACCTGACCTTATGATTGGGTGGGTCTGACTATCTAGTTCAAAATGGGCAGCTCTGGTTTCATATTTGTTTGCCCCATGACATCCCGCAATCAAGTCTCCACTAGAGCCCAGGAGCCCAGCAGGGGCTGCTTTTCTGAAAGAAAGTAGTTCTGTGTCACTGAAGGCATTGGCATACTCCATATCCTTGGGGTCTAGTCCGTGACTCTCCTATGGAGAGACTCCACACAGAATCCTGGTCTCCCATGGCTGTCTATTGCGTCTTGGGAACTCCTGGGGTCTACATCTAAATGGCAGGGCAATTTTCACAGAAGCCTGGACTTCCAGCCTTATGGTCATCTCAAGGGCCTGGAAAGAGAGAGGATTCTAGATCTAGTTATGCCACAGAAGTGCTATAGATCCACAGGATGCTGTCTCACTGCTCTAGACCTTAACATCTTCTACATAAGGAATGCCTGTCCAAGATTGGTGCTTTATGTCTGGAATCAGGGCTGTCCATGGGAGGGAGATATGTGACAGGGGTAGGCCATACATGGGTTTTGAGGACTGTTGACCATTTGAAAGGTCTTATTCCAGGCCATTAGTCAGTGAGTGTATTATTCTAGGAGAGAGATCCACTCTACAAAGATCAGAAAACTGTAATGGCTTTTGGTGTGTCAACTTGGCTAAATTGAAGCAGAGTCCAAGTTTTCCGTTTCTAGTATGCTTTTGGTTAGGGTGGGCTGAGGGAAATATTCTCTCCTGAGAGTTGGAGAAGAGAAGGCACACACACCCCTTCTCCCTCTGATTCAATGAAATTCTATTCTAGGCCGTGCTTACTATAAAGGAATTTTATAGCACATGTGATCAAGCCCCTAATCAATTGACCTTAAGCTAATCAAAAGAGAGATTATCCCGGGGAAGCCTAACTTAATTAGTTATAAGGCCTTCAAAAGAGTGTATAGACCTCTTCTGAGTTCAGAAACTTCTAAATGTCCACAAGGAGCTTCAGCTCTGTCCACAGGGTTCACGTATGATCACGATCTTCCAGTCCTGACTTCCTGACTTTCTATATTATGAACTCCAGACTTGCTTAGCCAGCCCCACAGCTGCACAGGCCAATTTCTTGTGGCCTGTTTCTCTGGTGGAACCCTGACTGATACAGAAACTAAATAGAAAGGTCAGTAGAAAGAAAAATAGGTTTATTTGAGATGTTGAGCAGAATACCAACGAACAGTAAGGAAGTTGGAGAATAAGGAGAATGCTACAAACCATTTGGTCAAAGACAAGATGTAATATGACCTTGTTAGCACCTACATACATAGGTTGTTTATCTGCCACACAAGAGGGGCCAAATAAAAACCAGAACGCCAGGCTTATGGCAAGCAAAGAGTTTTTACTCCGGATGATATCAGCCAGGAAACGAGAGTAAGCCTCAAATTTGTCTTGTTTCATCTCATCTCCCCAAAAGAGGGGAGGAGAGGGGTTTAAAAGGTTTGTGAGAATGTTGCCACTTATAGAGAGGTGGGAAGAGTCCTTTCTGGTCGGAGCTCTCCCAGCAGCCTGCATCGGCCTTGGGAAGAAGAGGAGATGATAAGGAACCCAGGTGGGCAACCTTGGCTGCTTGCCTCCATGGCGTATAGTGGGTTCTGGAGCCAGGGAGCCGGAGAGTAAGCAGGGAAAGAGCGCTTTGGTTTTAACCCCACATATGCTGGGTTTAATGTAGGGGAACTGATATCAGGGCCGGCATCAAACTGATCTGGGGGAGGAATGGAGGAGGAGGGCAGATGTCAGTTCCAGGTTCCAGGTTGAACTCAATTCATGGAGCCTATATAGTACCCCAGCCAGATCATCTGGAATCCCCTTACCCATGCTGGGTGCCCATCCTTTAGTTTCTACATGCTATGGTGCTCTCTGTTTGCAGCGATGACCTTCCTCAGAGGACTATCCTTTGGCTATTGAAGCCAACTTATCTGTGAAAGAAGGTGGAAGTGTCTGGGAATTTATATCCTCTGAGTTGGTCTGTAACCAATGGTTACCAATGGTGCTGGGTTACACAAGTCCAACTTTTTTGCCCCAACATAAACTCTGAGGTGCAACTTATGCTCCAGAGCTCCCTCTGGGATCAGGCTGAGGCTGAGACTCCTCCTGAAATTTCAGCGTTTCTTGCCTTCTTCTTCCTTCCTTCTTGTTCCCCCCATTCTCTTACTTGGAGCCTTTCCTTAGAAAATCCTTTGCACTCAGATCCTCAGCTTGAGGTCTGTTTCTGGGAGAACATGACCCAAGGCAGACTCTCTCACTCCATCACCCCCTCTAACAGGTGTCTTAGCGTGCTTGGCAGATTCAGAAGTGTTTGTAAAGTTTCAAAGCTACTCTGGATGTTTTGGACAAAATCAGTAGTTTTCAAACTGTCTTTGGAAGCAGAAGCCATTTTTTAGATGAAGCAAAATCTTACTTGAAATGGCAGCATATAAAATAGGTGCCAGTCACCAATGGTGAGATTTGAAGTACCTTCCGTCTGAAATCTCTTTATCCAACAAGTGTAAATGGTTTCCCCAAGTCACCTTTCGCAACCCAAAACTCAGTGAGACCCTATTGACAAACAAGCAGATTGGGTGTTTTCTACAATGCTTTCTGAGCAACTCTGATGCTCTCTGATGCAGCTGTTAGGTCAATTTCTATTGTTGTAGAAGAAAAGCAAACAGAGCTCCTGTCCCTCCTAGTTTCAGTAGGTCACTTCTGCTTCTTTCCCAGCACCACCCCCAGACCCCTGCTGCCTCCTGCTCCACTCCCTTGCCACGCTCCACTATTAACTTCAGGTGACCAAGCGAGTTGCAATCTTCTTTCCTTTGATTGTGGTTTGGGGTCTCATGCATCACACTGCCAAATGCATCCCCAAGTCTTAACAATCAAATGCCCACTGGCGCATATAGACTGAAATGGCCAGTGCCTCTTTCCTGCCATTCTCTGAGTAAGAATTCATCATCCCTCATTTAACTGCCCAGCTCCCTTCCAAAATTACATTGGAAGCCTTGAAGAAAAGTAATTTAACCCATCAGTGAATTGTTATAGAACGACATGTGGAAAGGAATGTAAATAACCAGACTTCTCTTCCTCAAGAGCAATAGCAACTTGATAGCCTACTATTTATAAATTAATTTCACACTCATTAAATCACTTCCCATTTTCTGGCAGAAACTTTTATGCCCGACGTTCTTTGAAACCCACATATAAACCTCAAGACCCAAATGTGGCATTTGGGATGTGCCAGGGAGAAGGTGACTGAGAATGGACATCATGGAGAAGAACATTTGGGTAAATGGGTTGCCCTGGCTGAGGGTAATTCAGTTAACTCAAAAGCCAGGGGTATTGAAAAACTCTTCGCACTTCATCAGCTCGGACAAGGAGGCGTGCTGTGGCCTTAAGAGAGGCAGCTGCTGAAGGCATTGTGGTCAAAGCGAAAGAGCACCTCCTCTCTGGCATTTGTGTAGATCTGAGGTGTCACAAATAGGAACAAACAGAGCGCCTTTGAAAGGCAGCAGATGCAGACACAAAACTTACAGTTTGAAATTTACCATCCCTGCAGACTAAGAAGAAGAATTTTACATTCTTGGGGTAACAGCCCCATTAGAAGGAAGCCCACATTTGATACAGAGGGAGAGAAGCAACGGGAGATTTACATCCCAAAAGGGAGCCTGAGAAACCAGCACAAGATGGGGCAGGCCTTAAAAACAAAACTAGAACCTGCCAGAGCCAGCGACTCCTCTGGCAAGACTTCTTTAGGATTCTCCTGAGGAAGGATTACTATTTAACACATGAATGACACCACAAAGAAGCTGAGTTCTGAGAGGGAGAGGCTTTTGGGATCTGACAAACCTGAGATTGCCCCATTATATGCTAGTGTGTAACCTAAGGGAAGCCAATTACGGTTTCTAAGGATTCACTTCATCTAGAAATGGGAGTGATGTCTAATTCACAGGGTGACTGAGAATAGAATGATGCCTGTAACTTTCCTAACATAATGTCTGATATAAAACAGGTGGTTAAAAATGGCAGTATCCCTTTTCCTTCTCCTTGAATAGAATGTGATTAAAATAGGTATATGAGATCTCTCTTGTGAAAAAATCATCTGCATGGAGCCAACTTTCTGATGGCGTATGACACATGGAATAATTGCCCAAATTATATCCTGACTTAATTGAACACCATTGTCATCATCATTTAGTGAAGACCCATTGGGTTGACAAAGTTTTGAATGACTGTGTCTGTACACTTGCATCTTTATGCTCAGTTCTGTCACTAACAGCCTATGGAATTTTAGGCAAGTTAATCAAAAAACCAGAGCCTCAGTTTGCTACTTTGAAATGACCATTTAGCCAAATGATCTTTCCTTTCCCTTCTACCCCTTTTCCGAGAAAGTAGCACAGACACAAAGTGTAAAGAGAATTCGTGAGGAGATAGAGACGCGGCTGGAGTAGAGGTGGGATGCGGGAGGCAAGTGTCCAGGTATTACCTCTGTACTGTCCAGATAGGAATTGATCTAGAAAATAAAACTGCCTCTTATGAAAGTCAAGCATTGCTGATGATAAGTAACAGAAAAATAAAGTACATATGCAGACTCGTTACTTGGGATGTGCTTAATAGTATTGAAAAAGTAAGATCACTAGTTAGTAAGGTAAACTTATTTTAGCTTACCCTAATCAATAAATCCACACAAAACTCTTCATTCTACCTTCAAACTGGCTCACCTGCATGACTTTTCTATGGTTAATACTAATTATAAGGGACAAGACCATCTCAACATCCCCCAGGCCAGCTGTTCAACATGATGCCTTCCTTCTCACTGTGCCTATACCATCATTACACTCTTCTCTAGACAATCATGTCCTTATCTCCTCTATTTCCCCTCCTGTATAAATGGCACCAAATCCGACTGTTCATGATATCTTTTGAAAATATGCAAAATCTTGATGGTTTGCCATTGCCTACTAAATGTAAGGTAAACTATTCTGCTGCCTTTTGTGGTCTTCCTTAGAACCCTTGGGCATCAGCCCTATGTCAAGAACTATGCCAGTTACAGGATAATGGGATGAGTGGAGCCTGGTCCTTGCCCCCACTGGAAAAACTCTGAATGAGGAGAAGATCTCAGCAAGTCAACAGAGAAGGTTAATACTGTGCTGCAAATGCCACCAGAGGAGAGACACCTTATGGAAGAAAGTGCTGTGGGAGACCTCAGGAGGCAGCATCCTCTTGATGCTGTCATTGGGGAGGGCAGTCAGCAAAACCACCTTTATCTGGCCTGGAGGATGAGGCACTGGTATGATTGATAGATGTGTTCTGAGCACATTGCCCAGTTTCCTGCCTTCTGGCCTCTGTTCATGCTGTTCCCTCTGCCCAGATTCTATCTCCTCCCCTCCTTCTAGACATAACCTTCTTAACACAGGCCAAACATCTCCTTCCAGGAGCTTTCTCTAACATACCCAGCCAGAATTAAAGATTTCTTCCTGAAGGATGGATCAGTGGGCTGCTCGTCACTCTGTTTAGCTGTCATTTTATTTTCTGTTCTGTTATAGCCAGTTGTTTACATGTGTCCCCCCCACTGAGCTGTGGGCTCTTAGAGAGCGGAATCCATGCTTCGTTCATCTCCTTAGCTCCCACAGCCTTAAGTACAATGCATCGCATCTAGTAGGCAATCAATAAATAGCTGCTAAATTGAATTGCATTCATAGTCAATCCTCGTTTAAAGACGGTAGCTGAGGTTCATCCTTAGACAGTGTATGAGAGGAATATACAATGTAATACACGATCTTATCTTTGGCATCCCATAATCTCAGACTCGTGTCCCTGTGTACCTCCTTTAATCTCTCCTTCATGAATCGGCCCCTCTGTAGGCTCCAGTTCATACCCGTGAACCGTACTCTCCCGGGATTCTCTTCGTGCTATACACCAGTTCCGTTCCTTGGCTTGTAACTATTCTACTTGTTGATTTTCTCTTGGTTTTGCAGACATCACTAAAGCTTAGTTCTATTTCTTTCCCATTTCTTCTTTCACCTGTGCCAGCCTCCTCTTGTTGAGGCTTGGGTTTGTTTCATCTCTTCCTGTTCATTTTAGAGCACATTCTCTCCTTCTTCCGGTGATATTTTCTACAAAATAAATGTTTTTTTTCCCAAACTACTTTGCTGTATTCTTTTCCCTTGGAAGCTAATCAGAGGAAGCAATGTAACTCTTGTCAATGTTGTCACTAGGGAGTAGATGACTCTGAAATGTCCTCTTCAATTCCACTGATCCAGTGCGACCAGTCAAACCTCTTACGTTCCTCTCCCGAATCTTTCGGTCCATGTATCTCAACTTGAACATGCAAAGGATCCTTGCTGACCACTCTTAACATGGAGATTCTATTGGTCATCAACTAACCCTCTATCTTCTCACAGATAAGGATTTTGCCTTAGTCTGTACACTCTATCTAGACTCACAGCCTGGTTTCTGCAAAATAGCTGAATTTGTCACATGTTCCTGCAACTGGCTCTCATGAGTCAACCTCCTTAACATTTTTTGAAACTCCACCATCATCCCCATCCCTATTGCAAATGCTTTGCTTGAATAAACCCAACAGCACCCCACCTGACTCAAGTCTTAACCTCTCTCCAATCCATTCACCATAGCAATGGTCTCCTAACTTGTTTGATTATATTTGATTGCACTCCAACAGTAAAAAATATTTCAGCATGCTCTGCCACTTGTATTCTCCAACTATTTATCTATATATCTATATATTTATCTATGATTTTTTATCAGCTATATAATATAGATCTATCATTGCTATATTACCATTACTTAATATCTCAAGGCAAAATGCATATTTAGACAAAGTTCACAGTTAATGATTATGGATATAAACTCATGTTCTGTTTGCCCTCATTCAACTGAGTCCCTTGCAAACCCTTCCTGTTTCTTAGGCAGGGGACTCCTGCCTGGGGAGTTTCTCTCTTGCCAAACATCTTCCTCCTCACACAGCTGCAGCAAGGTATGGACATGCTCCAGGGTTCCACACACCCTACCCTGGGAGAAGCTCCCTGAAACGACTAGCAAGGAACCTCACAGTCAGTTCACTGATTTTCACAGTCCTGGGGAATCTATGAACCAGCGTGATTTGTTATGGACTCGGGATCCCACTAGAGCAGTCCCAGCTCCACATATTATCACAGCTGTTTCACTGAACCTGAGAATAGGGGATCTGGAAGAAACCCTGGTGTCGGTCTCATCCACTGCCTTTCCTTTACAGGAGAAGTGATCAGGCTGGTCCTCTTTGGGTCCCCTACCTCGGTTTCTCTGCTCTCACTCACCTCTCAGCCTCAGGGTGCCCCTGGCTTCTGTCCTCTGACCCATTCACTTCTCATCACACTCTTCAGCTGGCCTCCTATACTCCCATGACCAAATGACATATTTTTCAATGGTTTTTATTAAGGTGAAAGTTACGCAAAATGGAATACACACTTCTTAAATATATTGTTAGATGATTTTTGACAAATATTTACTTGTGTAACCAAGACCCTAATCCTAAATGAGATATAAAACATTTCCATCATGCCAGAAACTTCTCTCATGTTCTCTTCCACTTGATTCATGACCCTCTCCCAGAGGCGGCCACTATTTGATTCCTACCATCCTAGGTTAGTTTTGCCTGTTAGTAAACTTGGTATAAATGAAATCATATAATACATTCTCTTCAGTGTCTGTCTTAATTTTCTTAGCATAAAGTTTTTGAGATTCATCCTATATTGTTGAGTGTATTATTATCATTTTGTAATTATGAGTAATGTTCCATTTTACATATATAGCACAATTGGGTTTCAGCTCAACCTGTAAAGAGCTTAGAAGTAGTCACACCTGTCCTTACAAAAGAAAAGGCTGAATCGTGAAAATCAGTGAACCGAGGTCACAGCGAAACTACTGTCCCCAAATCTGGAGAGACAGGTGAATTCAGAGTCATAGCTGAGATACGCTTACCTGGAGCAGAAAGGTTGAAGCCATAAATTGATAGGGACACTTAAATGATCATTTTGACAGGCTGTGGAGGCTGAGTGGGAGTAACCTAAGAGTCTTAGCGAGGCCCCTACATGTTTGTGGGTTTTATTTCCAGAATGCCATTAGGTCTCATGGTGAAGAGCCTAGAAGATCACCTTGTGGCCCTGGGGAAGGGAAGAGTAATCCTTGTGAAATACCCCAGCCCCTCAACCACAACAAAGCCCTGTGCTCCAGGGGAAAAGACTTTACCAGATCTCTATCCTACCCTGGAGAAAAGTATTTCTCCTGCTCAAGCCCTGCTAGCATTCCTGTCTTACCTAAGTGGGGGAGCTAAGAAACACTTGTGAATGAATGAGTGGAGATCCAAGAAGGGGAGTGACAAGGATGTTATCTAACAGTAAGTTAGTAGTGACTGAGACCTGGGAGCTGTGCCCCAGGCTTGAGCAACTGCCTCCATCATAGGCAGAACACCAATGCATGCAGTGGATTTTCTTATCAGCACAAACGTCGTGTTCAGTCACTGATTACGCTCAGTGTCCAAACTAGATTGATAAGCCCTAAGGATTCTATGTGATTTCCCGTTCTGATGAGAAAATAAAGAATCTTACATGGAAAATAAGGAATTCTGAGGAAATCTGAGGAAGAGAAGCATGCCACAGTCCATTTCTGCTAATAATTTCTGCAAGTCTGAGGTGCACCTTTTCTCCAGAAAGACTTCGCTGACCCCCCATGATGGGCACCCAGTACTCCTAGTGCAGCCCCTGGCCCAGCCCTGGCTTGGCAGACGTGGTATCACATTTAAAAGATTTGCGCATGTATCTACCTTCTCTATCAGAACATGACCCTCAAGGCACAGGTGATGCCTCGTCCACCCTTGTGTCTGCAGGGCCGTAGGAGGACTTGCACTAGGGGACTCAGCAGATCCTTGAAGATTGAGTATGTCATAGAGTTAAAAGATCATCTTTATAGCGAGGGGGAAAACAAGTCCAAAATTCTGCTCCAATTAAGGAATTCCATGATATTTCACAGAAATTCAGTTCTGCATGTGGTGGCCTGGTGTCTAAATCCTCACCATCTAAATTCATGACTATTGATGCTTCCTTCCTTCTACCCCATTTATTTCATATTGTGTATCACTCTCCTAGGAACTGCAATGACTTCTAAACCTTGAGCTTTTAGGTGCTAAGGGTAAGAGTAGAAAGTTTACACAGCAAAAATATAAATTGATAATAATTATATGAAAAATATTGAGTTGCACTAATTATAAAAAATGCGTTCATATAACAACATTAAAACATCATTTTTATCTATTAAATTATCAAAGTTTTTCAAGTTAATGCTCATAGCTGCTGATCTTCAGGGAAACAGACTCTCCAAGGCAGTAGAATGCCAGTGCCCACAGCAACCCTGTTAGATAGACGGGATCTCTATTTCATACAGGAAATGAGGCTCCAAGAAGATAAAGCCTCAGACTGTTTAAATTGTCCTACCCCCAATCCCAAATCCTCTTCATCCCCTAAGACTATTTTCAGGTGTTCTCTCTCTCAGGAAACCTTCTAGGATATAGCATCTTAAGCTGGGCTTGCCACACCACATAATGTCCCGTGCATCCTTCCATCTCTGAACTTGCACAGCATTTTATATGCATTTGCTTATGGCTCTTCCTCCCCTAACAGACTGGGAAAGTATTGACCGCTATAATTAATCTTTGCATGCCTCCCGTCTTCTGCCCCTCCCCGTACCATGAACTGGGCCAGCCTCCATGAATGTGCATTAAATGAAAGACTGAAAGGTGGTGAGCCAGATCCAAACCTCTGCCTTTCTGACCTCAGAACCCAGGTTCTTTTTAATACATAATGCAGCCTTGCTGAATTAATTGAAGTCTGGCTTCCGATGGGCTTTGAAATATAAGGCAGGCAAGACAAGGGTCCTTCTCCTTCGCCTGGCATGTATGATATCCCCTGCCTGAAAAAAGCTCGTTTCACCTTTCCCTAGGTAGACAAAAGTCCAGCAATAAACATCATATTCTCTTGGCAATGCGCGTCCTCCAAGAAGCTGATCTGGTCTTTAACAAACAGGCCACCAGAGGCTTTTACCAGGCACCTAACCCAACCTGATTGACACCTCACTCCTACTCCCTCCTGGTTTCTTGATACACAGAGTCCCGGCTCCCCTGATAAACGAACTTTAAAATAGATGATTCCGTGAGCATTTCCTACTAGCTTACTGCTCCAGGCAATAAGCTATTTGACTCGCTTTATTGCATTTAACCTCAAACTGATTCTGCAAGGTAGACTTTAGAATCTCTATTTTCCAGTTGAGAAAATTGTGGTTCAGAGAGGTAAGAAAGTTGTCTCAAGGTCACCCAGAGAGTCAGAGTCCGAGTTGGATTTTGAACCGGGTCTAACTCCTAACCACTATGTTAGAGGCTGGTTTAGTCCTCCTGCCCTTCCCTTCGTGCTTTGCAACTTGGCCCTGCAAAGCCGCCGCTGGAGCCTCATTCCACTGAAGCTGCAGATCTGCAGTAACAAGATTTGGTGCTCCCCACTTCCAAGTCGGGTCACTCATTCAGTCGTGCTGCTGGATGACAACAGCCTCTGCTCCTCAAAGCAGCGCTCTCCCCTCCTTCTCCACCCACAACTTTTTTGGCACTCTTATTTCTTCAGATTCAGCACAATCAAACTTTCCCATTATATTAGCCAGCCATAGGTCACTACCTTTCTCAAATTGAAAATTATTGTAGATAGGCCACACACAACTTTATTTTTCTTCCTCTGTGTGTACAAAAAGAGAGATGTTTTATTTTTCCATCTTCTCATCTTCTTGGAAGGCTGAGGTAGATGAGTGGAAGCCCAGCTGTGACTTCTCCTGTACTTTCTTCCAGGCAGCATGATTTCCCACAATGCCTTGTATTAGTTGGATTTAAAACCCCAGATGGAAGTAAATGCATGCCAGCCAGCAGGCAATTCACAGGAAGAAAGGACAGGAGGCTGCCAGGCAGATGAGACAGTTAGACTAAGTTTAATTCAGTCCAACAAGTGTGTGTCAGAACCTTCAGGGAAAGGAGGAAAGGAAGGACAATGAATGTTGACCGAGCACCTACAATGTACCCGGCCAGGGCTCTTCTTCTGAAACTCTCAGGCTGGGACACTGAGATCCTCAGTTTCCCTAACTCCACCTTGGGAGGAAGACTGAGCAGATGGCTTTAAGCCTGAACTTCTCCCGGTGCCTGCCCAGCAGGTGAGATTCCCCAGCGACCAGGATTTGCTCTGCTGCTGGCAAGTCACCAAAGCTGGTCGTGTGCAGCTTCAAGGTTCTTTATTATCAGTGGATATTGGTAACACCCCCCCCACCCCAAAAAAGGTTGAGATTAGAAGAGGGTTAGCTGGTCCCCTCAGTCTTATGATTAGGTTATAGTGAAAACATGTCTTAGACCAAAATCTATCACAAAATTGGATATTATTAAATAACTACATGCTGGGAAACGTGGCACAAATAGCTCACACAACCTGTATAAACAGCTTGAGGAAAGGCGAGGTCTTTCTTTCCAGGGACCATGAACACTTGCTGCATGAATGGCTCAAGAGAGACCAACACCAAGATTCCAGGTCCATGGCTCTGTTGACATGCAGCCAACAGAACCTGAAACTCACAGGAGACATGGGATCCTTAGGGACTTAGCCCAAGGCAACCCTAAGAGGGAAGGGTCCAGACCTCCCTGGGCTTCACGACCTAGTCAGCAAGGGCAGAAGCGTTTCCAAAGTCAGGCACATATTCTGGATACTGTTATCAAAAAGAGCTCTTTTTACATATTTGTCAGGCTAATAAGCAAGTTAGTAGTCTCACCAACAAGAATTCATCCCTAACATTCAATGTGTTAATTAGCCACTCGTCCCTTGGGTAGAGGGAGATCAGATGCCATAGTAGCTGCCTTTGGATTTTAGCTCTTCCTGAGACAGGGTGAAAATTCCTCAACCTCCTGCCAAAATCAAAAAAGGTCTAGAAGCAGAAAGACTCGCTGACACATTTGGAGGGAAAATCTGACCTGACCTGAACTTGTTGGGTGGCAACACCTTACCTGAACCATAGCAAGGCCATTTATGGCCTTATTAATCCAATTTCACCTGAATATTCATGTTTTGCTGCAAAATATTAATAGGTTTGATTACAGAGTGCTGCTTCAGACTGCACCTGGTGGTACATTGTGATTGGGGATAAATAATAACCGCTGTATACACAAACCTTTCTAAAATCCAGAATATTGAATTCTTAAATAGATCCTCCCTCAGTATAGACATGTGGGATACAAGGTAATCACCCCTAGACCTGTCGGGGCGAGTGGCTGATAAAGGATGTGCAGACTGAGTAGCCTCTGGCTTTTAGCTCTCTATCCCTCCCTATCAACATTCTCAGGGCAGAGGTCTAAGCACCTAGGAGCCTGGTCCCAACTGCTTCTACCTGCAGGTTCAGAAGTGAAGCTCTGACCTGAAAAGTGCCTGAGGGCGGGAGGACAGGAAGCAGGAGTGCCTGTGGTGGGTGGACAATCCTTGTGCTCTTGACTCTGGGGATGAGCTTCTCCTTCAACTCCTCAGACCTGAGAGAACAAGACTAGGGTCTGTTCCATATAGATTTTTTGATTCTTTGATTGACCCAGACAACCCACCAGCTGAGAGAAAATATTTGCAAATCATATATCTGACAAGAGCTTAATTTCCAAAATATATAAAGAACTCATACAACGCAACAACAAAAAAAGTGAACAACCTGATCAAAAAATGGGCAGAGGGGGGTTGGCCCAGTGGCGTAGTGGTTAAATTCATGTGCTCTGCTTTGGCAGTCTGGGGTTCATGGCTTCAGATCCCAGGCATGGACCTATACGTTGCTCATCAAGCCATGCTATGGAGGTGTCCCATATACAAAATAGAGGAAGATCGGTATGGGTGTTAGCTTAGGGACAATCTTCCCCACCAAAAAAAAAAGGGGGGTGGGCAGAGGATCTGAACGGACATTTTTCCAAAGAACATACACAGATGGCCAACAGACCACATGAAAAGAGGTTTAGCATCACTAATTACTAGGGAAATGCAAATCAAAACTATAATGAGGTATCACTTCACACCTGTCAGAATGGCTATAATTAACAAGATAAGAAATAAAAAATTTTGGAGAGGATGTGGAGAAAAGGGAACTCTCATACACTGCTGGTAGGAAAGCAAATTGGTGCAGCCACTATGGAAAACACTATGGAGATTTCTCAAAATATTAAAAATAGAACTACCATATGATCCAGCTATTCCGCTGCTGGGTATTTATCCAAAGAACGTGAAATCAATAATTCAAGAAGATATATACACCCCTATGTTCATTGCAGCATTATTGACAGTAGCCTAGATGTGGAAGCAACCCAAGTGCCCATCAATGAGTGAATAGATAAAGAACATGTGGTATATATACACAATGCAATGTTAAGTCAGCCTTAAAAAATACAAAATTGTACCATTTACAGTAGCATGGATGGACCTTGAGGGTGTTATGCTTAGGATAATACCCTCAGACAGAGAAAGAGAAAGTCAGACAGAGAAAGACAAATACCATATGATTTCACTCATATGTGGAAGATAAATACATAGATAAGGAGAACAGACTGGTGGTTACCAGAGGAGAAGGGAGTGGGAGGAGGGCGAAAGGGTTAAAGGCACGTGTATGGAAGGTGATGGATAAAACCTGGACTGTTGCTGCAGTCCATACAGAAACTGAAACATACCGATGTACACCTGCAACTTACACAATGTTGTAAGCCAATATGACCTCAATAAAATAATTAAAAAAAAAGACTAGAGTCTAACCTCAGACCCTTTCAATACCCATTGCCAGAGTATCAAACACCTGCAGAGAAGTAGGAGCTCAAATAACGAGACCCCCGCAACTACCTCAAAAATAAATCAGAAGCTGGAAGACACATCCCAGCTAAGGCTGAAAGAGCGGCGGTCCAAGAATTTAAAATGAGCACGCTCAGTGCACATAAGGAGCGAAGGGGAGATGTTTGCTGTATGAAACAAGGACAGAGAATTCCAAAACAATAATAGCAATAAAAGAGAAGAGGAAGAAAGATTAAGTGTGAAAGATAGAATAATTGAAGGAGGAAAAACAGTACACAAGAGATGACTAAATAATACGATGGCATCAGCTTCAGAATAAAATTGTGGGTTGGCAGAACACATTGAGGAACTTTTCCAGGAAGCAGCAGGGTAGCACTAAGAGGTAGAAAATATCAAATAGAGAATATATTCTCCTTTAGTTTTCAAGTATGAATTTAATCGAAGGTTTTCTTGTTATTGAAGTACCCTGTCTTCCTGGAGTAAACTTTATTTGGCCATGCTTGATTTGTTTTTTTAAAACTGTGAGACAGAGCAATAGCACCTTTTTTTATGAGACTCTCAATTGCATTTTTTTAAATGAAGGTTTTACCAGCCTTGTAAAAATGATTAGATAACTTTTCCTCTTTTTCTTTTCTCTGAAAGACAATATAAATGAGCTTTTCCTTAAAAAGCCATCTGTAAAACTATCTGGGGCTGGTAATCCTGCTATCTCATATTTGCCTGCATTGCATTAATGGTGACTCTCTCAGCCATAAAAAAAGGATAAAATCGTCCCATTCACAACAACGTGGATGGACCTTGAGGGAATTACGTTAAGTGAAATAAGCCAGATAGAGAAAGACGATCTCTGTGTGACTCCACTCATATGTGGAAGTTAAACATGCAGACAAAGAGAACAGATTAGTGGCTGCCAGGGGAAAGGGAGTGTGGGGGCTGGGCACAAAGGGCAAAGTGGTACACCTACAACACTACTGACAGACAATAACGTACACCTGAAATTTCACAAGGTTGTAAACTATCATAATCTCAATAAAAAATTTTTAAAAAAGAAATCAGTACTGGGGAAAAAATATATATATATAGTTAAAAAAAATAGTGAATCTCTCCATTCTACCACCTAATTTATTAATTTTCTCTTCAACTGTTTTAAACCGGAGGTTTTCTTCTCTTCCTTCTTTCCTTTTCTTCCCTTTCTTTTCCCTTCCTACCATCAGACAATGTCCCAGATACCACAGTGTGTTTTCCCATATTGTATCACTAAAGGTCTCAGAAGGAAACAAATGACACATTCAAATTAGGAGAAGTTTAAGAGAGTTTTATGAAAGGTCTATTTATAGATGTGAACAGGGCATGGGCAGACCACAAGGACAGTGCTTACTCTGTTATGACCACCATATTCCTGAAGGGATGAGGAACGAATGGAGTGATTATCAGAATTCAGAACGAAAGAATCTTATGGAAAAGGCCCCCTTGGCCTTCCGTCTAAAGGGGCAGCCCTACTTAGGTGTGACTCTACAATGAGAGACTGAATACATACCTTGATCCCACTGTCGTTCCTCCTGTGTCTTACTGGGGCTCCCTTTGACGGAACCCAGTAAGTGTCATTTGACCTAACCTATGCAGATCAGCTTCCCCGGGGCAGCAAGGAAATCGCAGAGCAAAGCTGGAGACCGACAGACATCATCCAGTACACCCGTACCCACTGAAATCATTGAGGAAGAAAACAGGTGACATACATGCCATGCCTGGCAGGAGACGATTGAAGATAAATCAGTGCATTTGGAATAACCAGTTCTACTTGTTTGTTTCTGGCAGCTCCTGAGGACAAAAGACTGTTTTGCTTACCGTCCTAACACCAGCACCCAGCCCCAACCCTGGAATGCAGCATGTGCTCAGGAAATTGTAGATGAAAGAAAGAGTGAAGACACAGTGTGATCTTGAGTGAGTCCCATGACCTTTCAAGTCTAGTTTGCTTTTTATTTTGGGAATGAGCATTTGGACTGGATGATCTCTAAGATCCTTGAGAACACTGGTCATCCTTCTGTCCGTGCCCCCAAGGCTGTTTCATTCATCCTTGTCTACGAACTTTGAAAATGCCCTTGTGATTCAGGCTCTGGGTATTCCAGTTGGCCTGCAAGGACTCTAAGGGGAACTGGAGCCTTTGGGCAAAGTTAACAAGTGAGCCCAGATCCTCCGCTGCTAATGCCCTTCCAGCTGAATAGCTCATTCATGCCTTTGTTAATTCATGACTCCCTTATCCCATCTGCCCTGCTGTGGCCTCCACAGCCAAATTTCCAGCTATTCAGAAAATCACAGCTGCCTCAGCTGCGCGAGCACAATGCTTTCTTGAGAAGCCAAGCGTATTATACGAGAAAAAGACCTCTGGAGTCATCTCATCTGGTGCTTTATTAGTTTACAAAAAATGTTCTGTGCACACACCTAGGGTAGAGGAAGGAACTAGCATTTAGGAAGCCCCTGATCTGTTGCCGCATTTCATCCCTGTCAGAGCCCTCAGACCCTGAGCTCCCAGCTGAGTAAGGAGCAGAGGGTTACACCCAGTCTAGACCAGGCCCTAAGCAGGCAGGTCACCGTCAATGTCTCCCGGAAAACGAGTGGACAAGCAGGGGAAAAAAGTGCAGCCTTCCTATCCCAATCTAGCATTGTTTCTGCAAGTGTTGGTCAAACAATTACTATATTCAGGTTTCACACTTCTGCACCAATTTTAGTGTGCTGGGCATGCCTGATGGAACTCAAAGACAACTCAGTGGCTCTTGCCACTTGGTGGCTAACAAAGTCTACTGCACATGCTATAATAGTGATAATAATAATAATATTAGTAGTATCATTTTAATTTAATAGTAATTTAATTTAACAGTAATAATAATGATATTAGAAGCTAATATTTTGGCAGAGTTACTCAGAGCCTGGCCCCATACTAACAACTTTACCTCAATCAATTCCTTTACATCTTACAATTACCTTCTACTTTAGGGATGAATATTCTCCCTATTTTACTTTTTTTTTTTTTTGAGCGAGATTAGCTCTGGGCTAACATCTGCTGCCAATCCTCCTCGTTTTTTTTTTTTTTTTTTTTTTTGCTGAGAAAGATTGGCCCTGAGCTAACATTCATGCCCATCTTCCTCTATTTTGTATGTGGGATGCCTGCCACAGCATGGCTTGATAAGTGGTGCAGAGGTCAGCACCCAGAATCTGAACTGGGGAACCCCAGGCCACTGAAGCGGAGCACCGGAACTTAACTGCTGTGCCACTGGGCCAGACCTCCCATTTTACTTTTGAGGAAACTGAGACATAGAGAAGTTAAATCACTCGATTAACATCTGGCAGGCAGTTAGCGGGGAAGATGATCTCCAACACTGTCTCATTCCAGAGTCCATGCACTTCACATCTTACTCACAACTACCATGTGGGGAATGTAGGGCAGACCTTTATTGGTAGTATTTCATAGAGAAGGAAACCAAGGCTTGGAGAAAGGAAGTAACGCTGACAAACTGCACAGTTTCTGTGGTTAATGAGTGGGTCTAAGGCAACTTCAGAGCCAGGAGTCTCTCCCAGGTCCATCATCCCGCGTACATGTCCATTTCTACATCTTTGGGTACTTGTGGGGATTAAATGAAATAATGGACATGGAAACATATAGTAATGATTTAGTTCCCAAGCTACCATTGGTTTCTTTACATTTTTTAATTCTCTTTTTCAATGCCTAACGTCCCTTTAATAAGTGGTAGACTCAGGACTCAAACATAGATTTTCCAACTCAGTCCTGATGCTCTGACGTATATATATATGTAAGAGACAGAGAGAGAGATTTTAGAGAATAGTAAGAGAGGTAGTGTACCTAATTCATTCTAAAGTTGGCTTGACTTCATCCAAACCCCTAAGATAGTACCAGTAAAGCAAATTATTAAAGGCCATCTCATTTGTCAACATAGATGTTATGATTTCAATCAAAATATTAGTAACCCTAACCCAGAAATATAGATTGATGGGTATATAGAGAAATAGATATCTACCTGCTATTAAGACTCTGCCAACTGCTTTCAGCCTTATGTGAATGAACTCATCAGCTTCTGCACAAGATGAAATCTGGGGGGAGTAGAATTCTGGAGAGGGAAACAGGGCAACCTTGATTGGAGGCCTTGGGTAGTCCAAGCTAAACTGAAATCCCAGGCGTCCTAGAGATGAGATCAAGTATCAAATGAAGGAAGGAGGATCCCAGGAAAAACCTTAAAGACTTCAACACAGTAAATCTGGATGGCAGCCTCGTTGTGGGCATTCAAGAAATACGTCACTCTTGATAATAATTCATCAGTCTTTCAACAGATATTTATCAGGTACCCATTATGTGCAGCCTCTACCAACCCAAAATGAGTACCACAGCTGATCCCCTCCCTCAGGGGATTTAGGGTCCAAGGGAGCATATGGATAAGTAAGTGGGAACTTGCAACAGAGGTCAGAAATGTTACAGCGGAGCAGTGGGTACAAATATTAGAAGCACTTAAGAAGCTCTCAGGCAGCTTTTTCAAGCTAATAATGCCCAGGGGCTACACCACATTATTTGAATCACAGTCTCTATAGGTGGGACCTGGGAATCATCATTTCTTGGAGCCTCCCAGGTGATGTTAGCATGCTGCCAGTGTTGAGGTGCACTGCTACAGCAGTAAGCACAGGATGCCATGTGGGTCCTTGAAGGAGCTCCCAGCACCTCCTTAAAGGAGAGCAAAGGCAGCCAGCAGGAAGTGACTGGGAACCTGAGACCTCCAGCAGGAGCAGCCAGCACACAGGAAGGGGGAGGATGGAAACGAGTGCCTGGAAACCTTTCAAGAGAAACTCGAAATCCTGCAATAATTTTAAATCTTATTTTAACTTGACCACTTGCCCTCTTCTCTCACACCACCCCTGACCCAGTGTCTCTGACTCATGAGATGCACACTCGTTAGTGTGCATGGAAGTCACTCCTCATTCAGTCTGAGAATTGGTCTCTTGATGCTCCCTTGTTCCTCTGTAGAGAGTAGCTGATGAGGGCCAGAGGAGGACCTCAGATCCGCTAGAATGTTCCACCTCTCAGTTTCTCAAGTGTGACTTATCAAAGGAATGAGGCGGCTGAAAGAGAAGCTCCGAGAGGAGGTTGGGCTGGTCAGCTGTGACTCACAAGTCAGATTTCAACTCAAACATCACTTCCTCTGAGAAGCTCTCCCTGATCTACACGAAGGAATTAACTCCCAGGCACCTGCACTTCTCCTTGGTGGCCTTCATCACATTTGCAGCTTTTTGGTCAATATCTGTCTTCCCTGAGACTCTTTAGGGCTGTGAAAGGAGGAATCCACATGGCTTGTTTACAGCTATAGTCCAAGAAAGCATCATGCTTGGTACATAGTTGGTGCTCAATAAATGTTGATGGGGTAAATAAGTGAGTGGATTCATGAATAAATGGATGGGTAGATGTTGGAGTGATAGAGCAGTAAAACTTATGGAATTCTTTGCTCCTTGAGATATACCTAAGTTCCAGCATCAAGCCCCCAGGAGAACAAGATGCTACTACCATTTCATTATTCCTTACTTCTTATCCTGGGGTTAACCTACCAGCTGATGCATGTTGGATAACTACAAGCAGGCTTGGAGTCCTTTGCACCTTGAGCAGTTTACGTGAAATCTCTGAGCCTCAATTTCCCACCTTATAAATTGAAAATAGGAACATCTGCCTTATAGAGCTCCTCTAAGGAGAAAACAAGCAAAGCACCAGATAGGCTGCTGCATACTCAGTTGAAATGCACGGGAAGAATTTTCCCTTCTCATCCCTCATCCTCGTTCTCTCCTCACGTTCCTTTTCTGTTTGGTTTTTGCAGCACAATACCTGGATGTCAGGAGAGGGACCTTTAGCGCTCTTTCCTTCCTCTCCTGAGTTCAGAACCTATTAAGAAATCGAAAATAGAGAAATGAAGATCAAAATATCAGTTTAATTATTGATCAGCCTGTATCAGAGCAGGTGGCTTAGATGTGTGGCCGCTCAGTCTTGCTAACTACACAGATCTCTTCGCCTGCCACTGGCACACCTGAACCCTCGCAGGAACTCACACCCAACTCCAGCACACTGCATGAATTTTCCAGAAAGGGGATTATAATTTCGCACCCCTCTGACTGCAGTCTTGGCCTTGTGACTTTTGGGAGTAATGAAAATGTAAGCAGAAGTGATAAGTAAAACTTCTGACTAGAAGCTCTGACTGATGTCAGAAGGGCTTTTCCACAAGACCAGAGTACTAGTCTGCTGTTGCTGACATAACAAAATACCGTAGACTACGTGGCTTAAACAATAGAAATTTCTTTTCTCCCAGTTCGGGAGGCTGGAAGTCCAAGATCAGGGTGCCGGCATGCTACAGTTCTGCTGAGAGCTTGTTTCTAGGCTTGCAGAGGACTGTCTTCTCACTGTGTCCTCACATGGCAGAAAAAGAGAGAGAGAAAAAAACTCTCTGGAGTCTCTTTTAAGGGCACTAATCCTATCATGAGGCCCCACCCTCATGGCTTCACCTAAACCTAATTATCTACCAAATACCATCACATTAACGGTTAGGGCTTCAATATATGAATTTCGGGGGAACAGAATTCACTCTATAGCAATCAACAATGGTCCAGAAAGAGGTTTTCCATAAGCCTGGGGCCAAGAGTGATGACCCTGTGAAACAGAGACATAGGTGACCTGTGATGGACAGGTAGCTCGGTACTTGTAAGCCATTGAAACTTTGGGGCCATCTGTCATCACAGCGTGTCCTAGCCCATGCTAATTAAAATATCACCCTACTCCCTAACGTCTACCCCAGAAGAGCTTGCCCCACAGATGAATGGAAAAGTCACCCTCTCTCTGGAAGACAGGTTTGAAAGAGCGGAAAGAAGAGACTGAGCTGGACATGCTCAGTGTCTTTTCCCAAATTCACTAATGAGTTAAGCCACTTCTGCTTCAGTCTGGGATTGTTCGTTTCATATTTTCCCCTCTTGGGGAGAGAAGTAAAAATCTCTTCCTACTATGGAGACACATTGAGTGGAATAAATTTAACCTATTTTCACACAGGTCTGGGCAGTGCAGGACATTGACGCTAAGTATAGGAGTGGTGTGAGATTTGTAAGTAGCCACAGAAACTCTACATTTTCAGTGTTCCTATTTGGAACCCAGAGTTTGGAGTGTCCTACAACATATCCTATGCTTCCTGCTGATTCCCAAAGTTCCGTTTTTGCTCATTCCTTGGTTGCTCTACCACAACACTCTTTAAAGAGTGGTACCAGCTCTAATTCAGATCTCGTTCCTCACAGAACCTTCCACCCTTCCAGCCAAGGCTAGCTCTTGGCATTAGTAAGTTCTCAGTAAATAATTCTTCATTATGCCTTTGCAACTTGGGGCATGCCCCCAGCTCCTGCCCTTTTCTCTTGCACTTCTCTAAAACAAATTCCAAGTCCTAGGGAACAGCTACTGGAACCGTGGGACCATGAGGAGGCATCATCCAACCCCAGTGCCCTGGCATTGTGCATTTCTGACAGACCCAAATTTCTTCTCATCTTTCTCCCTCTTGGCTAGGGATCCATCAGCTCACTGTCACAGCTGCTCCTGCCAAATCTCGTCCCCAGGAAGTGCACTTGGCTCTCTTGCAGTGTGAGCTCCAATTCTCCTGCCAAGAAGAGAGCAAGGTAAATGACACTGTGCACAGACGAAAAAAAGCCCAACCTCAGAAAACGTGCCATACTCTTTTACACCTAGATTTAAAAAATAGACAAGTCAGAAAAGATCTTACATAACATTTGGCCCAACCTTCTAACTTCCCACGTTGAGAAAAAGAAGATTGAAGGAGTTTGTGGGATCTGGTCATGGTCACCCAGTGAAGAAAACCATGTCTCTCTCAGTACTGCCCTGCAGAGCGCTGATTAATTAGCATGCTGTACATCTCAGAAATATTTCCGTATTATAAAGATAGCAGGAAATATTTAAACTCACCTCAACAGTCAGCATACAGAACATCTCAGTTAATGAATGTTTCCCTTATGTCAGATCACCCAGTAGAGAAACCTCCATAATCAGCCAATTCCTTACAGTAAGTATCTTTCTCTGTCTCCTTCTGTCTCTGTCTCTCTGTCTCTCTCTCCCCTCCCCCCATTGATTCTATTGATACTGTTTTTCTGGGGAACCCAGACTAATACAATGCCTCAAGTAAAGAGGTAATGGTGTAGCTTGATACCCCAGTTAATGAGGCCGTCATATCTGATACCCTCCTCTCCTCCATCCCTATCACCTCTATCAAACTTTAGGTCTTCGTTTTCTCTCTCCAGGGTTATTGCAACTGCTTATAAATGGTCTCCCTCCTTCCTCTCCCATCCTTTCCTACTCCATCTTGCTCATTATTATAAAATTGATTTGTCTAGAAGACCATCTGCCTAACTTTTTCTCCTTCTAAAAACCCATGAATAATAATAATAAAGCCACTCTGGCACCATTTTAAAAATGTTACATAATTGCATAATCCAATTCATTAAATTCTCCCAAAAACCCTATGAAGTAGATTCTTTCATTATTCCCATTCTGCCGATAAGCAAATAAAGGCACCAAGTGATTAAGTAGCTTGTTCAGCCCCACACAGTGCTGGAATAAGGATATAAGCCCTGGTGGTACAGGCCTGAGGCCATGTTCTTAAACTTTATACTATAGTGCCACTCACTTCCATTTGTCAGCAGAGAGAAAACCCATGCTCCTTAGCTCCCAGGCCTTTGTGACATTGCCTTAAGGCTGCCACATTGAACAACTCCAAAGGCATCACTCACAGCCTAGTGTGCTCTGCCAGCCTTTTGAATTCTCAAGACTCAGTGTTGGAAACTCTTACATATTTTATGCTCCATCCTCATGAAACGACTTAAAACTTCCAAACATGCATACAGATTCCAACCTCACTTCCTTTACACAGGTACCTATCTCCATTGGGAATGTTCTTGCCCCCAGGCCACTTGGAAACCTCCTCTTTGTGGTCTCACTCATCTTACCTCTTTTGTAATTCCTCCTCTGAGATCACAGCTTACCAGGCACAGCCTCTTTTACCCACAGAGGTTTGAGCACTTTCTATCATACGGCTAACTTAACTGGAGAGATTTATTTCATACTTCTGCCTCTCTTGGGTCCATAGCTGTGTAAAGACTCTTATAGACCTTGATATAAACTAAGTGAGTAAATGAGTGAACTCTTGGGGTCTATTGAAACAAAGAAGATGTTGAAGATTCCAGGAGATTAACAAGAACCATAGCGGCAAGGCTGACCTAATTCATGGATAGAGACAAAGGGCATCGACCTCAGAAGTACTCTCCTACTGATTAGTAAAGCCTATAATTCCACGACTAGCATTTGACTCTTTCAGCTTAAAATTGTAACCAATTTAAGGAGCAAGCCCCTTGAGAGAGGCTACACCAAAGATGTAATTATTCAACTGAATATTGGTGAAGAAAACCAATTGAGCACTTCCCTGAAAATCGGTCTGGCAAGGGTCAGAATCGATGGAGAAGAGAAGGAGGCAGAGGTGATGGGCAGGGCCACTGGATGATTGAGTCACTCTCCTGAGCTGTCAGATGAAGACTTGGAGTAAACATCCCCAGCCCTACATTCAGTGATTTGATGATGACCTCTTTTCTCACAGAGGCATCCACTCTTCTGGCTTTGGCATTCCCAAGCTATGTGTGTGTTCCTGGGCAAGTTGCTTTCTCCGCCACATATCATATTTTTCCTTCATGCCAGGACCCCTGCTCAGGATTTTACATCTAGTGTTTCTAGCTCCCTCAACTCTGTGAAGGAGGTAGGCTGTTATCATTTTACATATGAGCAGACAGGGGCCCAAGGCCATTGATGGACATGGCCAAGGCCACAGGACCAGCAAGTGAACAGAAAAAACCTCAACGCAGGTCAGCTCACTGCAACCTCATCCCTTCCTGTGCTCCCGTGAGCCTCAGTTTGTTCATCTGTAAAATGAAGGGGCTGGAACGTTTGCCGTTCCAGCTCTTTTGTTTTATGACTTGATATTCGCTCATGATTGGGGCAGATTTGAAATTACTTCAGAGACCTAGCGTCTGCCAAATCATAATCAAATTGGCTGCTGGGTCTGCAGTCCATTGAACAATACTGTGTCCATGGCTCAGCCCTGTTTGATGATGGCAATGGCGCACTTCCCAGGGTTTCTGGAGCCCGTGGGGAGGCTGGCCCTGTCTCACTTCATTCCTCCCGCTCCACCCAATAAGACACTAGCCTTTCAAAACACATCAGCCTGTTCCTTTTTGATGCCATCAAGACCTCTGCTCGTACAATGACTCAATCAATGTGATTTATTTTAATTGAAAATCTACCAGTCACCTTTTGCCAAAGCATCTGCGCATCTCCTACTTAGTTTCTGACCAGAAAATACCCCGCTAGCCTGCAATGATTGAACAGGCCAGTGAAGGGGAGGGGCCAGTTGTGAAAGGCCATTTGGCCTCAGCCTGACATTTAAGAAGAGCCTGAAATTTAGATTTTAAACTTTTTTTCCAAATGATAATATATACAAATCATTACATGGATTTTATGGTAGTTTTAAAACCAGGTATTTATCATAAGTAAAAACTGATATTACACTCTATTTTTATGTTTTTCTCCTTTTAGAATTTAGTGAAAGAATCAAACAAATGAGAGAAGCCAGGCTCTCCTTAGTCCCTGCAATGATGGGGTGGTCTGGATTTCACTCATGTCTTTCCTGACCTGTGACTTCAGACAAGTTGCTTAATTTCTCTTGATCTTGATTTCCTCACCTATAAACTTGAGATAGTCCTCTCTATACAGGAATGGGTGCTGCTTGCTTGTTTCTTTTTATCTTTTCTTTTTCTGTCTTTCTTTGCTTTCTGTCTGTCTTTCTTTCCTTCTTTCTTTCTTTTTACCCTTCACTCTCTGCAAACTTGTTCATTTTTTGGTGAAGACTAGCTGAGAAAGCATCAGAACATATATTTACAATTTTTTTAAAAAAACAGACAAAATATAGAGATTTCTATTATTATTAGGAAAAGTGAAGGTAAAAAAGAAAAATGATGCAAGGCCACAAAATGTGGAAGAAAGGTAGGGAGAGGGGGGCAAGAAAGGGAGATGGAAGAGGAAAAAGGAAAAGCAAGGACCGTCTACGTGCAAGGCAACGTTCTTCCGTGTTTTCCTAACTGATTTTCATTTAATTCTCTAAAACAGCCCACGATAAGTGACTTCTCATTATTATTTTATGAATGAGGAAAATCAAGCTCAAATAGTTTGCAAACTTATTCCCAGTAACTCTCTTGTGAGTAGAGTGGTCAAGATCTAAATGTAGCATTTCCCATGTCAGAGCCCAGGCTGTCTCCTTCAGGTTGTAGTAATGGAGACGTTGCTGGAGGATATGCTTTGGTGTGGCATAGGGTTGCATCCAGAGTTATTGGGGACACCATGAGATTATTAAGCTCCTGTGGCTGGGGATGGGCGACAATGGGAGGAACCAAAAACAAATTTATCACGTTTGTAATATTGGAAGGAAGCAGTTGTGGTTGTGGCAGTTCCTAGGAAGTTACAAAGGAAAACAATTTCTTCCTGATACCAGTTCAGGAATTCATAGCATCACAGGAATAGAAGGGAACAAGTCCACCTTCCACCCAATGCAAAAATTCTCCCCACAATCTCACAGACAAATGGGTTCCTATCCCCTGCCTGATCATAATGACAGCTCCCTCTTCACAGGCAGTGAGCAGCCTCTGCAGGAGCATCCTTTCCTAGACTGAACTGATGAAGTCCATTCAGTGGTGATAGCTCTGCCCTCTAATCCCAGTCTCTGCTGGACATGAGGGATGGTAAGATAGAGGGTCATGCCTCTTCTGAAGATATTTATACAGAAAAATAACACTTCTTATGACAATTCCTGCCGTGACATGGTCATTTTACAATTAAGCTAATATCATTACCCACTACATGGTAGATACACAGCAGGGACCTTTGATGTCTTGCCTGTCTGTCAGGCACCCCCTCCCTCTCTTTCTCTTTGTAATATTGATTTGGTTTTCCTCTGATTAATGAAGTTATACATATTAATTGTAGACACCTTACAAAATGACATAGATAAACAGTTCATTAGTAACTTCTAATTCTGAACCAGGCACTGTGCTACACACACTTTAACACACATTATCTCATTAAAAATTCTCAACAGCCCTACAAGGTCATCTTTATTCCCATTTTAGAAAGAAAGCTTGGGGGATTTAGGTCATTTTCTGAAGTTGCACCTGTGAAAACAGGATTCAAACCCAAATATCTGCCATAGCCCAATAAAGACAATGAAAATCACTAATAACGTGGAAGAATTATGCTGGCATATTTAAACGTATCTTCCTGGCATTTATTCTACCCTGGTATCCATAGGTTTTGTTTTGTTTTTTCATCAAATAGAGAACATACTGTATGTACTGGACGATGGTAGATATAAAGTACCATTCAGTGGGTATGCTACTGACTTGGTTACATTTTTCCTCGTCATTGGACACTTAGCTAGTTCTCTACTTGTTTGCTAACATAAATAATGTCGTAAAAACATTCTTATAGAGAGATATTTGTGCAATCTGCATGGTTTTTTTCTTAAAATAAATTCCTAGGAGTAGAATTCTCTTTTAGAAGTACCCGGAGCTGAGCACTGTCTTCCCAATAGGGGTACCACTGTATGTGAGACAAAATCAACTGTGCCCAGGAAATGCTTTACCTTCTTCCAGGTAATTTTATGAAGGCAATAGCCCTGATTGACTCATTATGCCTCATATTCCAGGGTCTGGAACAACATTGGCATATACTCTGCCCTCAATAAATATTTGTTGAATGAATGAATGAATGGAATGAAAGTGACTTCATTGAGCTTCCTTTAGGGGAAGGTTCTTGTATTCTCTGAGGTTCCTGGGCAATAAATAATCATATTTATGAAACAAATGCAGTGAAGTTTACCCTCATGTTTGGCCCAAGGCTGCCTCGTCTCTCCCTGTTCTCCCCTGATTTCCTGTCACGGAGGTGGTCCTAGCACATATGGGAAAAACAACAGGCTTTAGACTCCAAAAGACCTGGAATATAACCCCATTCCCCAGCTGTTAATGTGCTAGTTGTGTGTGTGCCAGCTCTGTGTGTACACATACAAGCACATGCCAGCTTGTTGTGCACATACAAGCTGGAGCAAACAAGTTGGTTGACATCTCTTGATGGCATCCCTCATTGCCACAGCTTGTTAGATTCCACGACCTGTGGGTAAAATTCTCTAACTTCATCTGAGTTAACGAGAGGATAATTGATATGTCTTTGAAGGCAGGATTTGAATTAAAAAAAAGAGAAACGAATCTGGCATTCCTCCACTGAAGGGTAAAGGCTCAGCTAGTTGATAATCTGATTGTCATTTCTATAGCCCTTTACAGTTTATATACAATTTGTACACACATGGGTCATACAATAACCTCATGAGATATACATTATCATTTCACTTTACAGATTAGCAAAGGAGAGTCTTGTTTCTTAACTAAACCTAACTAACTCAAGATCACAAAGGTAGCAAGTGTCAGTACCAGAATCCAAAGCCATGCTTGTCTGAAACCCAAACTGGCATTCTGCCCACTACAGCACCCTGCTACTGACCCCACTACCTGCTTTCCTCCTCACTTTCCCCATCTGATAATGCCCCCAACTTCTGTATTTCCTTAAGGTCACCAGTCACATATGGACATGCTCAGATCCATCGATCAAAGATTCCAGACCACCTCTCCAAACGGCTAGTTCCTGCCATCTGCCTCAGGGACCATGTCCACAGAGAAGGATGAGACAGGCTTGGTGTCAAGTCTGTCCCCACCATAAGAACAAGAAACAATTATTCACTAGGGCCTGGCCTGAAAACATATTATTTCTCAGACACACTGTAGGCCAGCTGTCAAACAGAAGCACTTTTTATCACCAGGAATCTGGGCTGTTTTCAAACCAGTGACCTCAAGGTAAAAAGATTCAGCCAAGTGGCTCATTAGCAAGCCAGAAAGCTTTGAAGCTACCCATTCTGCCCCAGCTGGCTTGCCCAAATATGACTCATTTAGGAGGAGGCAGTGATGGGTGCCACCTGTGGTGATGAATCTAACCTCTGTCATCTTTATTTCCCGGGGGAGCTCTATGCGTTCCAAGTAGGAAGCAGAGATTTCCTCGCTCAGCCTTGGAATAAATCAAAGACAGCAACTGGGAGTTCAACTTTCATAGAAATGGTGCTATTTTAAAGCAAGGGGCATTCCTCGATCAGTTGGAGATTAGGAATGGCCAGATATTTTGAAGTTCTTAGAAGGGACCAGTCCTGAGTATGGCTGAAATGGTGGTCTGTGGACAGAGCCTGAGAACTGAGGTGTCCAGCAAGGAGACTCGCAGGCAGAAATGAGTCAACAGGTGAGAAAGCGCATTTGCACAACTTAAGTTCAAGAGCAAAGGCTGAACAAAACGGATCCATTTCAGGAAATTCATTCATTCATTTATTCATTTGCCAAATATCACAGAGACACTGTTCTGGGTAATTAAAGTCTATCACTGAACAAAATTGACAAAGATCCCTGTCCTCATGCATCTTATAGTCCGCTGGGCAAAGATAGACAAGAGACAACTTAATCTAAGAAGTAAATAAATTATATAGCATGATTCCATAGACACAAGAGCTAAATACTATGCAAGGGTTCAGAGGCTAAGACAGAATAAAAGATGAAAGCAGGTCCAGCTATGAAAGATAAGCATTCAGAAGCCAGATCAGATGGACCAAGGCAGGGAGATGAAGTGACCACATGGGGCAGACAGAGAGTGTTGGTTGGTTCTGACGCCACGCAGGACATTGTCACACATTCATTCAGTTAATAATCACGTATTGCCCACCTTCTGTATATCAGTCACTCTGCCAAGCACACATATATATGAAAGATGCCCAGCCTCAAGGAACTCACAATCCAGAGAAGTAGTTTTGAATATGCATGGCATCACCTGGGGAAGATATTAAAATTCAAACTCCTAGGTTTCCCTGCAAGGGTCCAATTCTGAAGATTTCCAGGTGGCTCTCCAGAGAGAGGTTTCACAATATAGAGTTAATTATAAATAAGAAGAGCAGAGATAAACATGTGCACAGGAAAGTGTTTAATGCAAACTGAAGGGGCAATCAGCAAAGGCTTTCTGGAGGAGAACTCTTGATTTAATTCTTCAAGGTTAAGTAAGAGTTGGCCAAGCAGGTATGGAGAAGGAGAGTGTAGCAACCAGAAAGGAGAGCTTGAGAAATGGCACAAAGACAGGATGGGTGGCATAGGGAATGATTAGCATTTGGTGCTGTTGGAAGCCAAAGTGATTAAAGATAGTAAGGGAAAGTTAAGCCAGGCGGAGTCTTATTGAACAAACTAGCCATCAGATCTGTTGGTTGTCCATTCCACAAGCTCACCTTTCTTCTTGAAGAAGACAGTAGACGAGACTTCTAATGTGGACTTGGCTGACCCTTGGCCATCATGCTCAGCCCTCACTTCCTTTGTTCCGGTCTAGTATCCGGTCACCCACAAGTACTAGTAAGAGACTCAGAATTTTGGGCTGTTCCTGGAACAGAATCCTAATCCACAAATGTTTGCTAATAAACTCACTCTACAAGCAGTTGCTGGGTTTGGGAGATGCTACACAGAGATGACATTTAAGCTGTATCTTAAAAGTTTACCAAGGATCCTCTCAACAAAGGCACAGAGTATAAAAATTCAAGCCCCTTTGGGAAACTATGATGGCTTCGATACAGTTGTTCAGTAATGATCAGAGAAAAGTAGGAAATGAGGCTAGTAAAAAGGGCTAAAGCCAGATTTTGAAGCATCTTGAATGTCATGAAAAAGAGCCTGAACTTTATTCTGAAGATAAAGGGACCATCTGTTATTTTGAAAAATTACATAGTGAACGTTTGCTGGTCATTGTGACAGGAACTGAAGATACAACAAGGATGAAGATAGACGTGGTCTGTCTTCTTGGCATTTACAGTCTAGAGGAAAAGAGAGACCACAGTCAAGTGTATTGGGCTGAGTGTCCAGCACCGTCCCTGCTGGATGAGAGATCTGGAGCTGGCCACCCTGGTGAAAGATGAAGGTCTTCACTTCACATCACAACTAACCCTCTAGTGGTCCCAGGTCCTATCTTCTATTCCTGGGGAATTATAAATGGCCTGGAAAACAGAACCAGACATTGATTACGCAAGCAGATCAGACTGAGAACTGGGCAGGGTATGGAATACAGTTGAGTCTCACTTCTGGCCGATCATTCAACAGGCAATACCTAGGCTGCTGTCAACAAGAGATCTTCAGTAGCCAGTCACAGGAAAGAGAACCCGGCCCTGCCTTGGCTTCCACATTGTTCTGCTTCCCTGGTGCTGGCAATGGACACTCTATCCAGTCCAAGAGTAGGAATACTCTTCACAATGATTGACTTTTGGCATCTTTCTGCCTTATTTTGGAAATAGTACTTTTAAATCTTAATAGTCAAATATAGCAAAAAAAAAAAAAAAATGCAATGCCAAGAAGCAAAATCCACATAAACAAATGATTATTTTCCTTCTCTCCGCTTTCTGAAAGCTCATTATATCGAAACTTGCTAAACAAGATTTCACAGACTGTATTTGCCTAGCTTGTAATTAAAGCACTAGTTTTCCCCAGTCTGAAGTCAAGGAGAGGGAAAAAACTTCGGCAAATTGTTCTCAAAATGGTATTTTTTCTAAATTAGTTGTGAAATTTACATTGTAACCTACTTTCCATTAATAGAGTATATATTTTAAATTTGTGTTACTCTAACTTAATTAGCTATTTGCTACTCAAAAAGAAAAAAGGTAATCAGGAAACCAGGGGATTGAAAATGCACAATGCCTCCATTCAATAATAGAGGCTCAATGATCTCATTAGAACTTTCATATCCAAACAACTCCAGGACTGCAAAGTCTGAGAGTGCTGGCTCTTCTTTATGGGAGAACCCACCTGCTGAATGGCCTCTTGGATTTCTTAAAAGGGAAACAGATGTTAAGACTGTGAACTTCTTTTTTTTTTTTTTAGGAAGATTAGCCGTAGGCTAACATCTGCTGGCAATCCTTCTCCTTTTGCTGAGGGAGACAGGCCCTGAGCTAACATCCGTACCCATCTTCCTCTACTTTATATGTGGGACGCTTACCACAGCATGGCCTGCCAAGTGGTGCCATGTCTGCACCTGGGATCCGAACCAGCGAACCCCGGTCCATCGAAGTGGAATGTGCACACTGAACTGCTGCGCCACTGGGCCGGCCCCACAAACTTTGTCTTAAATGCTGTTAAATGGTGAAATGGAGCAAGACAAAAACTGCAGTTAAAAGATGTCTCAGTTAAGAAAAGGTCTTCTGAGAATGATGGAGTATCTAAACTAACACGTAAGCAAGATGCAAACACATTGCTCTCTCCCATCGAAGAGGTATGGAAATTGGCAACAGAGGGCAGGGTTGCATCTTGAATTTGTCAGGACCAAAGTCCCTTCTATCTTGCTGCTCTGGCATCTTCAGCATATAGCTTCTACCTCAGAGTTCAAGATGATTGCTCCACTACCAGCCATCACATCTCCCAGCAGGAAGGAAGAGGGTGAACAAACATATGCTCCCTTTGGGAACATTTCCTCCAAATCACAATGACACCCCTGCTTACATACCATTGGCCAGAACGTGCTCATTTGGACACACTGGACTGTGTGGGAGGATAGGAAATGTACTTCTATTCAGGGCAGGCACCCATTCAGCTAAAATTTGCTAGTTGAAAGTGTTTACAAATGAAGAATAAAAGAATAAATATTTGGAGTCAAAAATCAGTTTCTGCTGGGGACAGGGTACAAATTTCTTACCTTAAAAGAAATACCCATCCTAGAGACTGGGGGAAAACTAGCTTCAGCAGTTGCTGGTACAGAAAGCCATGGTGCCTCTAGACCCACTAGCTGCTTTCTCAAATGTCATGGAGTCCTCTAACCTCACTTCTATTCCCCTCGCTGAAAAAGAAGAGATGCACAAAGACTGTTTGCACAGCTATGAGGGAGATTTTTGGCTCCTTTCTCCTCCACACTAGCTGGTGAAAGCTTCCTTTGTTCAATGAGAAAGAGTTGAAGTCATTTCATATTTCAGATGGAATTTTCATACATAATATTCACTTTGATCCGATTAAGAGACACGCCTGGTACAGCTATTCATGCTCCTTCAAATGACATTGGCAGGCTGTAGACAGGCAAGAAAAAAAGAAGGGGTTACTGTCCATGGTGAGACATCAGGGCATTTTCCAGAGGAGAAAAGCCAGGCATGCCAGGAAGCCAGCTTCTGGGAATCCACCCAGAGATTGGTTGCCTGCTCATCCTGCTGTTCAGAGGGAACAGCCTCTCTTTTTACAGAAGTTTCATCCTTTTGTTCTTACAGATTCTTCAGTAAATACCTATTCTTGAGAGAGGTAAAAAGGCAACAACTAAATGTCAAATCTCATCCCACATTCACGGCATGGATATAAGCGGAAAAGTCAGGGTCAAGTGTGGCTTTGTCAAAAGATAAAAACCCAAATTCTATAGAAGAGGGGTATCAGAATCAGAAAAGAAGAGCAGAAATGCTGGGTGACATCTTCCAACCTCGTGAGTATTGTTCTGTGTCCTATATTTGTGTACATTATGTTCAATCGGTTTTTATCATTTCAAAAATAATCCTTGTTCATTTAAAATAATACGGAAAATAAAGCAATACAAGAAATAAACGAGAAAGTAAAAATCCCCTATTTGCTATGGGAGGTTCTCACTAAACTACACTTTATGAGGCTTCTCTGATCGATAAATGATGTTTCCCTTTACTTTTCAGGTGGAATTTCCTACTACTCTTAAGGGAAATATTCTAAGGTCTAATGAGCATTGTGTGTGACCCTTGGAACTATACTAAATATAAGGATACTTCTAGAAACATGGGCAGTCTAAGATGCTATATAGAAAAGGCCCTGCCTGTTATAAAATCATGTACGTGCTGAAAAAATATAACAAACTGTTTAACACAAAAATGAGCTCAAAAGAAAGAAAGAAAATGAATTCCGAGGTTTCATAATAAAGGAGAGATAAAACCAGCATGACAAGCCCAGACTGATGCTGGGAGGACCTTCAGAGTTTGGGACCAAGATGTATGTCATAGGTGAAAAGAACTGGAGGTCTGCTCTCCAGGAAGACATGGGAGATACGCTTTTAGGTCCATGAAAGTAAAGAGCTGGAACTGAGTTCTTGCATAAATTCTAGATTCCTAAAGAGTTTCCCCTTCCATGAAAACTTTCCTCAATGAGCTGGGAAATAACAAGGAAGCTTGACTCTGTAAGGGTATCGGATGTTGTTAAAGGCACCAATGAGAAACTGAAACATAGGCCTGTGTCTTTAAGATCATAAATGAACATTAAAAAGTAGTCTGATAGTGATGGATATATGTCATTATACAGTCATCCAAACTTATAGAACGTACACCACCAACAGTGAACCCTAAAGTAAACCATGGATTTTGGGTTATAATGATGTGTCGTCAATGTAGGTTCATCAACTGTAGCAAATGTACCACTCTGGGGAGAGAAAGTGATAATGGGGGAGGCTTTGCATGGGTGGGGCAGGGGGTATATGCAAAAACTTTGTACCTTCCTTTCAATTTTGCTGTGAACATAAAACTGCTCTAAAACAACAAAGTCTTAAAAAAAAAAAGAGAGAAAAATCTAGTCCAGTCCTTTGAAAACTCAAGACTCCTCCAGAAGTTATTGGGAAACTCCCAGCAGTACTCCCACAGAGGAAAAAAAAAAAAACAGGTGAAAAAAAAGAAAACTAAAAAAAATTAACGACCACATAAAGAAACAAGCTACCATGATGGATCAATAGATATAATGAATACAAGAATTAATGCCACAAGAATTGGCAAGAACACCAACAACCACCCCCCCAAAAAAACTGAAAAAGAATATTAAATAAATATATTAAGGAGATAAAGGAGATTAAAGTAATATAAAAAATAAACTAAATAACAATACAGTGAGAAAAAAACAAGCAATTTTGAAGATGTCCAAAACAAGATTTTCACTGATCAGCCGAAAGCTATGTAGAATAAATTGAACCGAAATTTGACATTATCGACATAACTTTTAGTAAACTGAAAGATCTGATGGAACCATCATGAATGAAGAGATAGAGATGGAATATCAGCAGTACAGAGATAGAGGTGGAGACTAAGAAAGTCCCCTGTCCCATATCAGGCAAAGCAAATTTAAATAAGAATTAATTGTAAGAATAAAAATTGTAGGATGATAATTTGGATTGGTTTAAAAACAAAGTGAAACTTATACAGTTGCATGTAATATCAGGGAGGAGAGAAAAGTATTGATTAACTTTAGACTTTGTAAGAATACCTACTACAATTGAAGAGGTCCATGAAATAATTATAATAATGTTTAACTTCTAAACAAAAATAAGTGAAACAGATTTAGATAAAACTCGGTCTTTCTGGAAGAAAGTGGAAAAAGAGGGAAACAAAACAATAAAAAAGTTAAAAATAAGATTTAGAAATAAGTTCAAAAATTAGCCTAATCACAATAAATATTGGATCTTCAGATTTGACTTTTTAAAAATATGTTACACTTATTCATACCTAAAACAGATTTTCTTATTTCAACAGATATTGATTATCCTTCCACAAGTCACTGTGGATACACCAATGAGCAGAATAGATAATGCCTTACCTGGATGGAGTTTATATTTTGGCAGGGTGAAGTAATAGTAAACAGCAACAAACAAATATGTAATATCAAATATAAATAAATCTGGAGCGGGTTGAATAGCATTTCCCCAAATTCATGTCCACCCAGAACCTCAGGATGTGACCTTATTTGGAAAGAGTCTTTGGACATATAACTAGTTAAGTTAATGTGGGTCATACTGAATTAGGATGGGTCCTAAAGAATCGGAGAGCACTGGCAGAGACGCACACACAGGGAAGAGGACACATGAGAATGGAGGCAGAAACTGGGGTGATGTGCCAACAAGCCAAGGAACACCCAGGATTGCCAGAAAGCACCTGAAGCAAGGAGGAGGCAAGAAAGGATTCATCCTTAGAGCCTTCAGAGGGAGCGTGGCTCTGCTGGCACCTTGATTTCCTCCCTCCAGAACTATTTCCAGCCTCCAGAACTGTGAGAGGATACATTTTTTGTGTTAAGCCACCCTGTTGAGGTACTTTGTTACAGCAGCCCTGGGGAACAAATACAAAGTCTTTTCGAAAAATAAAGCCTGTTTAGGGTGTAATGAGTGGTTGTGGGGCAGGAGTCCTAGGTTAGATAGAAATGCCAATGGCCTCTCAGAGAATTGAAATGTGAGTAGGGAGTGAGCCTTGAGGAAGCCTGGGGGAAGAAGGCTCACATCAGAAGATAAAGCACGTGCAATGGCCCTGGGGAATAAACATTCTTGGCATGTTCTGTGAGCAACAGGGAGGCCAGCGTGGCCAGCAGACAGGATGAGGAGCAGACTGATAGGAAACTCTGACAATTGCCAGGAGTCTATTATATTGGGCATTGTAAGTGGTGGTAAAGAGTTTGGATTTTATTGTATGTGTTGTTGGAAGATCTGGAAAAGTTTTAAGGCAGAGAGCATACTTAGCATATTTAATAAGGAGTAAAGGGCCTAGTAAAAATGAATCAGGGTATAAAGGTTTTTAATAAAGGAATAAAGAAACAGAAGAACGTATGCCAGGCAAATATTAACCTAGAGAAAGCCAGTATAGCCCATTAATGTCTACAAAAATAATCAAAATAAGTGAAAGAACTAGCTAAATCATGATAAGAGAAAAATACATAAAAGAAAACAGTTGTTAAACTCTATTATCAAACAATTTAACCTCAAAATAAAGTTGAAGAAGGAGGAGGAGGAGGAGAAAGGAATAACAAAAATAACAAATACACAGAATAGGAAAGTTTGAAACATTTCTTTCAAAAACTGAAAGATCAAGGAAATAAAAAATAAAGATATCAACTGTGAAAAAGTCAATTAGCTAGTTCCATTGTGAGTATGCATATGTGCATAAGTTTAGTTAATTCATATAGCCCTATACCCAACAAGCAGAGATTATACTTCTTTTGCAAATATGTATGGAGTATTCACAGAAGTCAGCCATGCAGTAAAAGATTAGCATCACATTATCCATATTCTCCAAACGTCATGTAATAAAATTAAAAGAAAAAAATAAAGGCAGGGGAGACTCTGACTGGTCTGTCTCTGAGTAATAGTCAACACATATTGAGTATTTAATAAGTGTCACAGATATTTTCCTGTGTTTTATGTATATCAATTCATAACATGCCCACTAGTGCACCCATCTCAAGACAAGGAAACGAGAATAGGGAGTTAAGCAACTCATCAAGGG